>NW_009724423.1:121071-129864 GCF_000703405.1 Apaloderma vittatum
GGATTGCAGATGAGAGCTGAAGGATGTCAGCGTGGAACTGTAATTTCACTTATGAATGGAAATATTTCCGAAAATACAGCATGATCTCACGTGTTATAAATAGAGCGTACCTTAGCGTAATAACACTGTCAGGTAAGTTAAATATCTGGAAATCTGAAAATTATTTCAAAAATAAAAAAATAAAAAAATAATAAACCAATGAAAAAACCAAGATGGGCCATTGGGCACCTAAATATTTTTGCAGCTGGGAAGCATAGAAGGGAAGGGATTTGCTAAAGACCATATAAAGATTAGTAGCAAAAGTGGAAGCAGAAAGCAGAGCCCTCACTTCCAGTGTCCAACACCAGCATTTCCTTTGAAAATGCTGCTGCTTTAGTGCGAAGGGGACACCTCCCTGGCAAGCTGTCTGCTGCTGCCACGCAGAGGCTGCGGCACACATCGGCACACAGCAGCACCATCAGGGCCTTAAACACAACCTCAGCATCGTTAGAATGTAGGGGAAAAAAACTTCAGCACAAGGCTGAGTGAAGGGTTTAAGAAATAGGGGAGTGGTGGCAGAGAGAAAACACAAAATCTGGAAAATCTCCCAGAGTGCACATCTGACCCTCCAGCAAACTTGAGAGGATGAAGATCAGGGAGGCATAAAGATGACTAAATTTGATTTATTCACAGTGGGTGAGCTACACATTGTTTCTTTATGTAAAAAATCTGCACATGATTCTGTCTTCTACTCCATGGGAAAAAATACATACATACATGATTCTCCATCTGTTATGATCCTAACTCACTAGTACTTTATCATAATAGGGACTCTTTGAGCAAAGAGATGGATGAGATGACCTCCCACGGCTTTTCACTTCTAAGTTTCTATGATAATCCCTTTGGGAGGGTTAAATAATTTCAGAGACCATTCTGAGATCACCAAAAAAAGCAATACACATATATACAATACATGCAGAGAGAGAAAGAGACACTTTGGCTTGCTACTGTACCAGCTGTAACAGTCTTCAGTAATATATAGAGTAGACAGGTAGGTAGGTAGGTAGGTAGGTGAAGGGATAGACAGATATGTGGATGATGGGATATAGGCCTGTGTGCTACTGATTTCACTGCAGCAGAGACAGAACTGCCTGGTCAGAATGTAGGTCTGGCTGCCCAGTTGTGTGGCCAAGTACTTTTTAGCTCACGTCACCCATCAACTGATGGTGTTGGGTCAGTCCTGAGCTTCAGTTTCCTTGTTTGTAAACTGTATGTAAGTATGCCTACTTGGCACCAGCAGGGTGAAATAATACTAATTTCAAGAAATTGCTGGAAAATCGATTGCCCTGACAACAGGTGCTACATGAAGACAGACTACTTTTGATTTACTACACTGAGTTTAAACCAGAGAAACCATGGTCAGGCCACAAGCACATACACAGAAAATAACAGGGAGACAGATTGGAAAAGACCGCTTTTCCACCTCCAGAACCTATGGCATAAGTCAGTAGTCCTCAATTATATTAGCTAGTGACACTGCATTCGAAGTAAGTCTACCTTTTTTTTACAGTAAAAACAGAAGCATAAAATGCATAAATGAATTCACAAATAAGTAGCTGTAGGCAGAAATATGTCTAGGGCAGGTGTTTCCTTGTGGTGCTGTTCTCTACAGAGAGAAGCAGGAGCAGGGGCCAGGTGGAAGTGCTCGGAGGCTTGGCTGTCACGGTATGACAAAGAAGACCCTCTTTCTTCTGCTCAGGCTTCAATGCCAACACTAAGATCCCAATTTGAGAAATTTAGGGAAAAATGTGGGAAGAAGCAGCTAATTTCCAGACATTTGGGTTTCATAAGGCACTACGCAAAGACCAAGTTCCCACATTGTCTGAGTGAAAACAGGACAGACCTCTTTGAGCTCAGGGCTTGATGCAATTTCATCAGTAGCATCTGCCTATCGGTGGCTCTGCCAGTATTGTAGTCTAGAGAGTCTTGACAGCTGCGTACATCCTACACTTGGAAGATCTCCAGCTGGCTGTTTTGGCTGGCTGTGTGCCAGTCCAAAGAGCCCTCACTAGTGCTTTGCCTATTTTCAATGAAAAGGAGGCAGAAAAATGGCAGATCTAGACTTGAAAAGATCCCTGGATCCCCAAGTCCAGTACTCTGCTACTCATAATTATTTACCATTTGTGTAGCAGCCATCACTTTCTAGTTGTAAATGTGTTAACTGATGGAGTTGCCCCCACCATCTGCCTTGGGACACCACAGAGAAAGCTATCAGAGTCTAAATTAGTTGTGTCCCTTAATGCCAGCCCACCATGACTCCTATTTTTAATGAAGCAGTGTTCTTACAGAATGTCCTGTGTTAACCTTGGATATTGATTTACGACGACTGTCACCTCCTCCTCCTCTGTGCCTTCATTGTTCATTCCTTTCTTATTCTCTGGCAGGATGAAATTATGGCTCTGATTTCACACGTACTGAACAACACTTCATTACTGTTTTCTCCCTTCACTTCTCTTTTTGCTATCCTGTTTATGTTGTTTTACCCATAGGTTCAGAACTCTTCTGTCTTTCCTCTCTATTTTTCCCCCACAGGGCTCTGGGGTTTCATAAACACCTGGCATTTCATTACTTGGTAGTAGATCTTTAACCTTTCACTTGAATGCTTAATGTGCTCTTTGGTTTCTGACCTATAGATGTAAAACATATTTTATTAAATTTTGAGGAGAGTGAAAACACTAGTTAGATAACACATCATTTCATTTTGGCCAACTGTGGATTCATTGCTCCACTCCACCCATTGTTGTAGTCAATAACTCTCCTAAAGTATTTGTAAATAGGATCTAACAATTCAGAAGCACAAAGGCTTTAATTCCTAAAAGCTTACTGTCATGTGCTTAAATCTGAGAATACAATAAAGCTTAAATATGAGAGACACTTTTGCTCAATAGGGAACAAATTATTAA
Source organism: Apaloderma vittatum (assembly GCF_000703405.1). Classification (NCBI taxonomy): domain Eukaryota; kingdom Metazoa; phylum Chordata; class Aves; order Trogoniformes; family Trogonidae; genus Apaloderma; species Apaloderma vittatum. The sequence continues at coordinate 124,014 of NW_009724423.1, forward strand.
CCACAAAAATAAAGCAATTGATTGCCATTAAATTTCTTAGTGGAGTGGGAGCAGATTTTTGAAAATATTTCATCATCAAATCGAACTTTTCATCTTTCATAGTAAGCACCTAAGTTTGCCTAAAATTACATTACCTGAATTACAGCATATGCCATAGATACTGGCAATATCTGTCAAAGGGAAAAGATCTCTATGCAAATCACCTGATTTTCACAACCTGAATTTAACAATGAAGAAATAATAGGCATTGCCAATAATGATGGCAAATCTTTAAACAATCAGTAAATTGGGGAACAGCCAAGGATTTGAAAGTGCTGTGGCACCAGGTTAGGTCAATGCCTTTTGTCCTTTGCTAATGATGTGTTTAGATAGCTCCCTCTTTACAAATAATTCATATGTCAACTCTTTCACAGTTAAAACACTGCACCTGTCTGGGAGAAGAAAGTGGCTTCAAAGCCTGCCTTCCCTCATTAATCAAGATGTGAAAAAATGTTAGAGGTAAAGCTGGACTAATCATGGGTTAGCTGCAAGCCCTGAACAAATTGGGAGGGGGAGAAAGGAAAATGAGGAACATTTCTTGAAAATTCACATTTGTCTATGTTTTCCTATTGTTTTCCCCTTCATCCTCACCTTTTGACTGGAAAGAAAGATCACTCTGGGGTTTTATCGGCATTATTGTTACACAACTTTGTTTCTCTTGTACTGGGAAAACAAAAAATTCAACTCCAACACAGCTGTAATTTCTCCTTTTTTTTTTTTTTTTTACATTTTTATTTACCAAGAAGCCACAGGAAAAATGAAGAATGTGTCGCTGGTACAGTGTCGTTATGGAAATGCATAATTCCTATTATTTTCAAGGTGAAGTTAACTTTTGTTCTGAGACTAATTTTAAACTCCTACATCCTTCTCCCCCCCGTCATATATCCAAATCAAGCAGAAATGTCACATGCTATATTTGAGTTCAGAGTCACTTCTTTTTTTTCCCTAGGAAAATGTCAAAAATATTAGTCTTACTTAAGAATCTCAAGGTATTGAGGGGAAAAAAAAAGCCAGTGAGTCATATAATAAAATAAAAGAATGGAAGTTTAAGAACTATCAGTAGTCCCTAGGTTGCAGAATTAATCTCTTCTTATGTTTTCCACTCTCTTCATCTTTTTCTCATTGACCTACGGATTCAAACACTGAAATACACTCCTTTAACAGAAGGTAACACTGGGAACTCAGTCCTTAGTGTATGTCCTGTTCCTTACTCAGCTCTTATCCAACTCTTTCAGGGGTGGCACTGAATCTGTGACTTTTTTTTTCCCCAAGATGATGATGACCAGATGTTTGCAACAAAGAAAATCACCGTCACGACACAAAAATCTCCAGCCACAAAAAGATACGGAAACTTATGTTTTGGATAAACTGAAAAAAGTCTTCTCTATCTGTCTGAAATGTGGAATGGAAGCAACATTTCCTTGCTCCGACGGGGCAGCTAGGTCACAATCTTGTGCCTGGTAAGACGTCCAGTCCACAACTGAGTCAAACTGTTATACCTACCAACCCCACAGAAGGTCATTAAGCTAGGTTTGTCAGTCAGACATAGTGAGGCAAGAATATGGAAAGGGTGAGAACAGCTAAGAAACTGGAATGTCCTCCTGCCTTTCAGTGGATTTATTTTCACCCCCAGGTATGAATAGAACAGTAAGGAGAGAGTTAAAAGCAATCTGCACCTATTCTGTCACTTCAGAAAATATGGTCTGTTCTGTCCCTGGCAGCTTGGTAGACCGGGAGCCGCAGGAGAATCGAGGTGAAATGCAGTCTAAAGCAAGGGGGTAATACTTTTCAGAGCCATGGGCATGAAAACTAATGTCTTTATAGTGAGCCATGCTTTTTGCTTTTTGCAGTCCTGACACTTATTACATCCATAATACAGCACATAGGGGCTTTTTTTGAGAAATAAATAAGAATCTGTTTTAACCTTCAGAAAACTTCAGCCGTTTAAGACACTACGAACAGATGATGTCTCCACTACTTTTTAAGAACTCCAGCCACTGAAATGCTCTCCCTCATCTCAGTGACTAACCCTGCATGCAGAGGAACAAACACGATCGATTGCGTGAGCACCACTAAACACAAAAGCACTAGTTATTTGACTCCTGACCTTAAAATGGCCCCCAAACTACAGGGAAATGTACTCCCACTGGCAGGAAAATGACCTGGTGACAGCTCCTGTACCACAGGAGATCCTGTCCCTCCCCATAGGTTGCTCTGCCTGGAAGTCACATTCTGAACCATGACCCTAAGGGTGAAATGTCGGAGACATCCTGCTGGGCCAAACGCTTCCCATCTTGTCTGGATTTTGCCCTTTTCCATCCCTCAGGAAGCTGTAGTGCATGCCCAGGACAGTGTAAAGCCAGGTTTAAAGACTTACTGAGACATTAGAGCTCCAGCCCTGGAACTAAAAGTCCGTAACCTAAGTTCCAGGTGCGTGGAGTCATTTGCAAAGCATGGTATCGTCATCACAATAAGTTACACCGCTAAGACATGCACTAAAATAATGTACAGTGTTATTTGAGAAATATGCTGCAGGAAGGGAGAGAGAGCAGAAAATATAATTGTAATGGGAAACATTATGGTAAGGCATTGGCTGAACAAAGATCAAGCTACACATTAAATATGACCACAGTGTTTCTGTCACATATGGTATTTTTGTCAAACTGAAGTACTTTGAAAAGAAAGTCAATTATTCTGCCAATCATTGGATTTTCTAGGAAGGCTTCCAATTAAGCTCTAATATTGATGAATTAGTTTTCATTGATAAGTCAAATTGGAAAACACAAAAATCTCAATTTCTGGATCCCCAAATTAACAGGAGATTAACATTTTAATCTGTAAATATTCTATCTAATCAGGGGAGTGATTGTTCAGCATTGCTACAGACCTGGTCATTTATCTAGGCAGTCATATATGAAATTAGGAATTTAACTTCAGGTGTCCACATTTGAAAACCTAACTTTTCTAGCTTAATACAGTTATCTTTAAAAGTAACTTTATCTTAAAAAATAACTTCAAAAAGGTTGTTTTTTGCTTTCTTTCTTCTAAAAATGATATCTCCCAATATGATGAATTGCGATGTACAAACCGAGTTTGCTCAGAAGTTCAGGTTCTTAGGACCCTGGAACTAACCTGGGTCAAAATACTAGAAATTCTGTTACTGTAACAATTTTCTGGCAGGAATCAAATAAAACTAATAGCTATACTTTATCTTTAAGTGATCTGATCCCGTAACCATCAATGTGTGCATATGCATGTATAAAGGCTGTTATCTTCAAAAACTGCAAAAAATACACATAAAAATAAACTAACAAAACCAGCCCAAGGAGCTGTGGAACATGTGGGGGCCAGTTAGCTCAGTGGTTTGAGCACGGTGCTGACAACAAGGACCAACACCGAGGTCGCGGGTTCGATTCCAGCTCGGTCCCCATGTGTTGCCTGGTCTAGGCAAGAGGTGGCGTCCCTGCCCATGACAGGGAGGTTGGACTAGATGATCTCTAAGGTCCCTTCCAGCCTAGGCCATTCTATGATTCTATGTGCTCCAACTTCATTTTTATTAAAGCTAGATCACAGAAATGCTGCTGTGTTTTTAGGGACAGTATGTGGTAACAAGCTATTTGCCTACTGTTAGAATTCATAACGTAGAAAATCTGTCTGCAGATTTCTCCTTCAGATTTTCTTCTAAATTTGCCTCAAAGGTTAATCTAGCCTGCTAGCAAAGCTTTACTTTTCTCGTACAAACAGATGTCAGACTGTTTACACAGAGCACGGCCACCAAACATCGCTGTGGAAGGCTGCTAATGAGCGAAGATGTGCACTGTGCGCTTGCTGGAGTTTCCAAAGCCATCTCACACACACACCCATTCCTCTACTCTCTCTCAATGTGTGCATCCCTGGCTTACCCAATCCTGCCCGGGTAATCGGCATTTGGCCCAGAACAAGTAGCAGGGGCCAGATCACTGCCAGGCCAAACTTTTTGGAAAAAGAAAACATGGCAAAAAAACCCCAAACAAACAAAACAAAAAAACCAAAATCCCAACAACAGCTCATAGCCTTAACTTAGGCTATGCGGTTATAGGTTAGGCTGCCCTAACTTTGTTCAAAAGCTGGTTTGACCTGCAGTTTTGTTCAAGGATCAAGTAAGAACATTGCTTGGCTTCCTGGCCTTCAGAGGTCTGTTTGAACCTGTCATTTTTGAGAAAATCAACTGATTTTCTTTCCTCCTAAAATTGACACAGATACAACTCAAAAGCCGCCCTTCAAAAGAGGCTTTCAAATCCTGGAAGTTTATCTTCTTATGATACAGAAATACTACATTCTTCACGGGGAACTGGCTGCTTTATGCAAAGCTTCTACCTCTTTTTGAGAAGCTCAGTTCCATGCTATAGATGCAATACATTATTTTAAAAATTACTGAGTCCCCTCAATAATTGACATAACTTTGTATTCAGAAAAAAAAACGAAAATTAAAAAAAACCCAAACAAACAAAAACTATCTTAATAATCTCCTTAAATTTTTTTTAAAATGAATCTTAAACACATAGTTAGAATTAAGCTAAGATTTTAGTTTCTTCCCTGACCAAATATGTAACTGCATTTACACACTGATGCCTTAGGGAAGCAGAGTGTAGAGTCTTCCCTACAGGACAGTTAAAGGTAAATCAATTAAAGCATAAACAACTAATGCCCATAGGTCTTTAAAGGCTGATTTACTTCTAGCCGGGTTTTCACTTTGACCACCTGTGGCTGACAGCATGCTTGGCCAGCTCATCAGAAGATCTTTTTTTTTTTTTTTTTTTTCCCAAGAATGGGCTGTATTGGAGGTTAGAGGTGGTATTTCAAATGAGTAATCTGTTTCTTTTGGTGTTTGGTGCATGTTGTGGGAAGCACTGTGCCTATAAATTAATGATGTTTTCATTCTCAGCAGAGGAAAGAATCTTTGCCGATCCAAAGTATAAGTAGGAGAAGGGGCATAAATTAAAAGTATTGCAGTGTCATAGTCAATATACAGCCTTTTTGCCTTATTTGGTGGAGAATCACAAGTGTCTTGTGTCCCCTCACTCTGGCTTTCTCGGTCAAGATATAACTGGGCTTGCACCTTTGGGACTACTGCCATAAGTCATGTCTCACCCAAAGGTGATGCTACCATGGACACCTGCCCTGGCCTTCATCTCTCCAGCCTTTAGAGAGAACCAGCATGTTTTCTGCACTCAAAGTCTCATCAGATGAATTGAGAGTGGAAAGCCAGTTGGGTGTTTGATAGCTGCTGTGATTTAAACTAGTTTTTGTCTAGGACGAGCATTTAACAAAAAAACATATCTAACATCTGGGCCCATCTCATTTGAAAGAGCAGTTCTTTTCCCTTCTCCTTCCCTGTTGCCATGGTTGTCATCACAGCAGGACTTAGCCTCAAACACAAAACTATTCATGTGAGGCTATGAAAACTCATGAGGTTTGAAACGCACTCAAACTCAGTGCAAAACAGTCCCAGCACATTTACCTTTTGGGCATGTCACAGGACCCCTTTGTCACCAGCTTGTGGAGGAACAAGCAGGAAATTGTACAGGGGGTATGAAGGGACCTGGAAGCTTCTCCAGGGCTTATCCATCAGTGAAGACCTCAAATCTGCCTTCTGCTGGAATTAAGGGCCATCACAAGTCTAATCACTTTCTACTCCAAGCACAAGGTGCGTTTCTTTAGCCCGATATGTCTGCATGAGTGTAGAATGCCATTTAAGAAAATTTCTCAGACTTTACTAACAAGAAAAAAAGCAAAGAAAAAAGGTTTTTACTGCACAGACCATTGCTTCTCT
>NW_009724423.1:129895-140639 GCF_000703405.1 Apaloderma vittatum
GGAGAGAAGCAGCAAACCATACATGAAATTCTTAACTATACTGCTTAACGTGATAAGGGAATGCAATCAGACACTAAATGGAGCAGAGATTTTATTAAAACAAAAAGTTTTGAGCATACATTTACCTACAGAAATGGTTGTGTTAATTACTGGACAAAAGGGTGCTTTTTTCAATACTTTGAGGTTTTTTGCCACTACTTAAAGACTAATTTAACTTTTCTTCTTCCTTTTTTTTTTTTAATAGAATGAGCATATAAGTCAAAATAAATATCTAAACCTGCTTATGACACAGTGCAAATGGCTTGCCTCTTCCCCATTGCATGCCCCAAATGGTGATACCAGAAAGCTATGTGATACCTGAGGTGAGGCAAGAAAAAGGAAAACATCGACTAATCCCAGTAACTCCTGCCTTTCAATGCTCAGCTGAATTCTCTATAGAGGAAACTTGCCTTGATGACTATAGCTTACCTCTTCTCGATGTTCTTCTCCAGAGCGCTGAATATACCACCTAATAGAGGCTTGCTGGGACTTAGGAATACATTCCAGAAAAGTTGAATTAAATTCAATGCCAAAAATCACCTTTTCATCAGCAGTTTCATGACTAATGCCTGGAAAGCAAACATGGTACAGGAGATTAACCCTGACCTGGTTTTTTAAGCAATGGGAAAATAGCCTGATTCAGAACAGATGCTATAAGAGTGAGTGAATTATAAAAAAGCGAAAGGAAACTTAACTTTTAGCTTAAATTGTAACTATGAGGATTTAGAGGCGGCTGCTAACCTTTTTTTAGTGCAACTGGTTTTTAAGGAGGTCAATAAAATCTATATCATGAGCTTGCTCCATTTTAAAGTTGAGGCTTTCACCTTTGAGGAATTTAAAATCTGACCTGTATTTTTCCTACTACAAAACTACAAAATCTGAGCTAAATCTGCCAGAGGTAGTTTGTATGGTCTGGTTTGTTCATCCCAAACACTTTACAGGAGTCACAGGGCTAAAGTAAACTGCAGTTTACGTTTCTTCAGTATAAATCAAAATGCTCTGAGTCTCTTTCAGGCTAAACACTGAAGGAGCCATGAGCAGATATATTCTCCTTTCTTGGCTTTCTGTAAATCTGAGCAAGTAATTCCTCATCTCTGCATCTTCCTTTCCCTTATCTGTGTCTTCTCTGCCTTACCATCAAACTAAAGCCATTTCTTATTCCTGGCCAATAAGAGAAAGGAAGGTGAAAGCAGTGGTGTCTCCTAAATCAAAAGTTGTATCAACAACAAAACGAATAAAATTTTGGATTGCTTTTATCAATATAATAAGTACCTATATGAGGTCTATAGAAATTCAAGCTCTCTGCATTAAATGTTTTGGGTTTTTTAATTTCACTGTGCCACTGAGATTTTAGTAGAGCCAAATAACTTCATGCAGCCAATGAAGTCTCTGGGAGGGAATCTCACACAGTGGAGCACTGAATTTAAATAGGTTTGGGGGCCATAATGTTATTAATTATCACAAATGGCATAAATAAGCCAAGAGCCTGCAGTGGCACAGGTCAGCTTCATGGTTTTATGGCACGTGGGAGTCATCCCCAGGTGGATAAAATTTCTATTGGTGGAGCTACGTCAGGGCAAAGGATTAATACAAATTTCTGTGCTAAGTCACTTTACATTTGTCTAGTAAAGCCAACCCTTCCTGTATCTCTTTATTCTTCCTGGAATATGTGACACTGAGTTTTTCTGCTAAGGTTTCTATAATCTTGAGCTTTGCACAGTCTCAGATACCACTGTTTGGAGAGTCAGGGAAAGCAGCAAGTGAGGAAATTCCGGCCCTTGGGAACGAACAGAAGCTTTGTCATTGACTTTAATGGAAATGAGATTTTACCCTAACTTTTTAACCATGTCAGCAAGCATGCATGCATGCACAGACAGAGCCCTCTATACCGTGCAACAGATTTAAGGCTTTGATCTTGTGGCAAGCACCTCTGATTTTGGCACTGACTCACACCAAGATCCTCAAAGCAGCCTGAAAATAGCCAGAGATCAGTGGGAAGTGGTGGTTCGTCCCGAATCAAACGTTCAGTGCAGCGACACAATCAATACTGTTTTGACTGGATTGTTCGCTTTAATAAGCAGCTAGTGGAGACCTAGACAAACCCAAGCTTGGTTTTGAAATCTTCTCATTTATTTTATGCTGCCGCAGAGATTGCCGCATAACCGCAGGATCTCATACTGACAGTGCTCACTGTACGAAAAGTGCTGCCGTTGCCAAAGGAGCAAGCCAGGCCCTTTGGCATCTGAAAAGAGGACGTGGGAAGGGGAGGAGGGAGCTGACGAGGAGAGGAGGGGATAGACTTTTGTTAATAACAGGAGCATTTAAGTAGCTGCGGAGTGGGGAAGGGGCTGGTTTGGCAGCTGAGCTTTGGGACTTGTGTCAAGTCTATGTGGTGGAAGGGGAGAAGATGGCGTGTTCCCTGTTCACCCCTGCGGGTTTCCTCAGGGGATTATCTCCCCTGTTTCTGGATGATACATCACGCACATCCCATTAGCTACTTGTAGAGATGTGTGTGAAGTTTTTGCACCAGGGGCGCATCTGCCTCCCCTGGGTGAGCGCTAGGGAGGGTCTCCCATAAGGGGTGGGAGGGTGCTGTCCCATGATTATACCTTATCAGCCCTGGCTCTGCAAATTTAAGCACAGAAGGAGTAAAGTATATGAACTGTGGAGAAGAAGTAAAGTATATGAACTGTGGGAAAGGCAACAGCTTTAACAGTGTGTTCTGTTGAGCACAACAAGTTTTTGTAGACAAAGACCCTTACTGAAATCTTTGTTGTCAAATGATGAAAGAGCAAGAAAGGAGCAAAATACTCACTGTCTTCCACATCCCAGCACTGTGCAACGGGGTCTCCGTATTTGACATCTTGCCTTCTGGCTCGCCTATGGGAAGAGCATGCAAACTTGTAACACTTCAGGCATAATTGCTGGAATTCAACAACAAAATACAGAGGAGCTCAGCAGATGTGGACTCAGAGTGCTCCCACCCTACTGCTGACAATTACAGTCTTAACTAAAACCAGCCTCACCCTCAAAGCTGCATGTGGCCTGGAGAGATTTGTACAATTGACATCAAGAGAAGAGTCTGTAATTTTGGAAAACCACTGAGAGGGGAAAGAGAAAAAGCATGAGAAAAAATCTGCCTAGAAAAAAGAGTGTGTGATACAGTGAAAAAAAAATGCTTTAGGAGTATGAGACATCGGTCTCCTGGTGGAGTGGACTGTCTTGGAAATATCTAAAATCATCCTTAATGTTGTAAGTCTGAAAAAACTCTGAGGTTCAACAGGCGATCTACAAAACTGAGCTCAGGATCAGCCCAAGGTAATACTGACTAGTAAACTAAGCATTAAAATTAAGAGAGAAAAGCACATGGTTTAGTTTTGTAACAAACAATTGACAAATCCGACTATTTTTCATCTTTATGGACAGAAAAAATGCTTGAGACAATAGTTTGAGATAGTTTGCTCCCTTTCACAACAAACTTGCCTGCTAATCTCTGGGTGTGTTCCTTGAACTCACCATGATTTAGTGTAATTTCAGTATAATAACACTAAAAAAGAAAAAGCAAACTCCTTCTCTGTGGATAATTGTATTTATCTCCAAGAGCTACAAAAAAAAATATTTCTTAGTAGAAGAACTGGAGACCCAGGGTGGAAATTATTCCTCCCTCATAGCCATGCTGAAGGTAACAGGAGAACAGGTTCTTGAGGCCAAACTGTCCACTGTGGTAAAAGCTGTAGACATGCTGCAAGCACAGGCTGCTACACACAACAAAATTACTCAAGTTACTGATCTGCTGGAAGATTCCCAAAACCAGTCACCCATCCCTTGTTTTGGAGCCACAGACTTTTGGCCTTCCCACCAAACTGCACATCTGTTAAAAAGCATGGACCATCAATCTCCATGTCCCAGCCCACCTCAGGCTTCAGCAAGCCTCACGTGTCACTAACTTTGCAGTGAGCCTGAACACTTGCTTTTCTCCTTTCATTTACGCTTTTCTGAATTTAGTTTGCTTTGTCTTTGAGGGAAAACACATAAAGTTCCTTGACACCATGACACGATAACCCATGAGTCATTAACATCAATGGTTTGCCTAATTGCTCGAGTCCCAGCCCTGCAACCCCTACGGCAGAAAGTCTCATTACAGAGCCTAAACTCAGACTGCAACCTCCAGCCCCCACTGCAAGAAGTACTGTCAGGAAGGCTTCATCCAAAGGGGAATGAAGAGGCTGTGAAGGACTGGCTCAAGGAATGAGCTCACAGCTCTGGCTAAATCATCCAAAAACACCAAGAGGTACATCCAGTCACTTAGGTCCTCCACTGCTAAAGCTTGCAGCAAGTCTAGATCCATGCAGATTCATACTGCTGTCCTAGCTGGCAGGTACAGATAGTTCAGATTAAGATTCCTTTGCTGTGGAAAAACTTCTCCAGATACAGTCAGATCACAGTAGTTAAAACTCGGTCTCCCTCTCATGGCTAGACCACAAATTCAACTGATGAGAGTGACACATCTTGAACCAAATTATGCATTTAATTATCTACCTCTTGGAATACCATGTTAAACTCCACTTCATAACTATGGTGGTGCATTATGCAAAGGGTTGAAGCTTAGGAGAGTTTCTTGCATCTCAGGCAAAGTCAGACACAACCCAGACCTCCATCAGAACATCTCGTGCCTTAAAGCATTCAACATAAAAAAGGGAAGTGACGGATTTATGATGTTAGCTGCAGTAGCCGAGTTACTGTCACACACATGTAAACAGAGCTATGTCGTCTTCATAGCTATTCAAGCAAAAATGTGAAACATTGCCAGAGTACAACTGAATTTTAAGGGAAATTACATGCTAAGTAGAAAGGCAACACTTTCTGATTGGGAATCTCTAAAATTCTTGCAAGCAGCAATATCTTTTAGAGCGTGTCGCCTGCTTTCTTTTTTTTTTTCCTTACCTTTTAGAAGTGGGGGCATATCTGGAACATGAGTTTCCATCCCATGCGCAGTATGGGTCTCTGGCAAGGCAGCAGTCTGCACAAGCCTTCCCATACGTGTGACATCTGTGCAGAGAGAGCTGAACCAATCCATCCCTGGAACCAATGTACAATTGTTGCTGCAAATCAGGCAAAGCAAATGAATTAGTAGTGTTGTCCAAGTAGACTGTTAAAAAAAACTTCCCTTCTTCAGTGCCACACTTGCAGACTTTCAACCTTGTCCCAGATTTTACAAAACAAGGGAGAATTCCTCCTTCACCATAAAATGTTTCTCAGGGCTCAGTGTGAACTGGCCATTTCTCACCCATCCCTGACAACAAGGCAGAGAGGAGAGGGGATGCAGCCCTGGGGCGAGCCATGGGGCATGATAGCCATGACATTAAGAATCTGGAGTGACCTTGTGTGAATAAAATTTCATCTTCTTCTTCTGATCCTTAGGTAGGATGGGGATAATATTACTCCCCTCTCCCCAGCGTGCAAGTAGATCGCCTGTTGAGGCAAGGGTGGTCCAAGTGCTTGCTGTTGAGCCAGAGCTGGCTCAAGCTATACTTCCAGCTGGCCTGCCACCTTTTGTCAGGGGAGATGGGACCCAGCTGTGCTGTGCGTGCCTGAACGGCAAAATACCTCCTCCTGCGTGAGGGAGGCGTGTTGTCCCAGGGCTGCTCTGGCCCACTCTGCGGGGCAGGGACGGTGTCTCTGGTGTCACAAACGTGCACGTAGACAAGGTAGAGCTTGGAGCTGCCATAAAACCATTTCCCACCAAGAGACTCCCAACCAGGACTGGCCCCCGTGACTGCCAGGATTGGACCACCCAGATTTAGAGCAATTTCAGAGGAGGGGATTTTGAGTCTGTGCGCACACAGCTTTTATCACAGTGAGACCCTGATCTCTGCTGACTACTAATAAAAATAACAACAATAATAGTAATAATAATAATAATTTATTAGTAGAGTGCAAAGACATTAAGTGTTTCTAGTGTCTGGAAAATGAACGTGCATTGACTTCATTCACAAATGCCACTGCCACATGACTAAAGATTTGTTTCTGTGAATAATTACCAACATGGGCACACAAATTAGTTTGTAAGCAAATGTGAATTGAGCAGGCAAAAAAGTTGAAAGATATCGCCTTTTCAAATGCAGTTTTTAAGAGTCATCCATGGAAAATTTGGCCAGTAAGTAACAGGAGTCACCTGAAACTAACCAGCTAAGTTTTTGGTGTACCACATACCCTGCAGTAATTAAATGAGCTTGTGATTACCTGCTTCTGAGAAATCTCCATGGTTGAGATAACTGAAGGGTGCTGAAAAACAAATTAGCAAGGTGCATTAGTTTAAACTGGAAAAAGTAAACAAAATTACAGATGCATTTGCTTGATTTAAAAAAATATTAAACCCCCTCAAAAACCCACAAAAATCACCAAATTCATGCTTGCATAAATATCTCCCATAAATTTTCCCTGCTGCTTATGAAGCAGCTGACTTTAATTCTTAGAGTTTGCAACCTCTCCCATCCCAGAGACTGGCAATGAGCCTTCACATCAGCTTAAGTTCTTAATAAGCTTTATTTGAAAGGCTTAGAGGGCATTTAAGGGATACATAGGCAGATCCTCTGCACCAGGATGTATTCCAGTGTTGCCAGAGACAGTGAAATTTTTGCCAGTGAGTGATGTAAGAACAGGACAAAGCTCAGGGTATCTATCGTCTAATAGAAGATGATTAATCTAAGGCTGTTGTTTAATGTTATTGCAGTTTGAGGAAATAAGGGATGTTTTTTCAGCCCTTCACCGCCTTCAATTTCCTGTATTCAAAACATAGAGGTAACAGTTACAAATGTTACCAACAGAAACGTAAACGAATATCTTCTGAGCAGAAAAAAATAACCTTTTTTTTTGTTTTAAATATGATATGGTACATTTGCCCTTGACGTCATGTTTTAAGAATGTAGCAAATTGGTGCACATACTGAAACTGCTCATTACTTGGCAGGCCACTGAGTAATCTTGACATTTTCAAAGTGATATCTATAATTAGTGCCCAGTGAGAAGAAGACAATGGAGATCCTTTAAACCACAGTTTCATCATACACATGACATATCAACAAGTATAAGGAGAAATATAGTCTTTAAAATAATTATTAAAGATCTCATCCTTGCACTGGGAAGACACTGTCTCTAAGTCCCAAATTTCTTTATTTAGTATGGGCAGAAAATTCTGGCTAAGACCTTGCACAGCACATAGAAGAGAGGATGTTTGAGAAAGTCATCAAAAATGGGGCAGATGCAGATAAAATTTGATGAAAAAGCAATGTGAAAATTGAAGAAAAGCTATACAGAGTGATGAAAAAGCAAAATAAGAATACAAAGAATGAAGAAGGCACTACTAAATGGAAAAGAAAACCAGCAGGGAAGACATAGGTCTCCATTTTCCTGCTGTAATGATATGTCAATGTCACCTTCCTCACTAGTAATGAGGTTAATAAGAAATTGTGCCTGTGCAACAGAAATGAGGTTTGAGGTTTGTACAAGTTCTATTTATGAAGAAGTCACTGGCGGTAGCAGGGCTTCAGTTACCTTCCTTCTTTGTAACTCAGCCAAACTCAAACAGTCAAACACAGCCTTCAACAATAAATTAAAAAACACTCATTAACCAAAATTAACTCTGTTTTATTTTCTTTATTTTTTCAGTTCTTAAAGTTGTTATTTTAAAGAATTTCCTTGCATCTGAGAAATTTTGTTTGTCTGGGGTTTTTTTAAAAATAATTATATTTTTGTCCCAAAGTTGAGACAATAGAAAAATTAGCATTATAAATAAAATATTACTAATTAGAAAAGGAGTTTCATAATAAAATTTCAAACCAGATCAAGACACGATAAATGAGACTTCTTTGAGTTTGAAAACTCATGGTCTGTTTGGTTCTGGACTTTTTTCAGTTGACTTACCCAAAGAATACCAAGGCATTTAAAAATTTACATAGTGTCCCTCTGGAAACTTGAACTAGTTCCAGTAAACAAACAACCAGACAGATAGAGCCAGTTTGGGCCTTAAATTCCCTTGAATAATATTTAATTGATGCTATGGCTGTTAATGCTTACTTTGAATATCTGCAGCTCTTCCAGGACCACCTCCTCCTTTGTCCACTTCTCCTTTGTGATACTCACAACCTTCAGGACCGTGCCAATGTCTGAAACAAATGTTCATCACGTAAAATCCAGAGCTATGTTTCAGCATCTACATGTCACTCCATTTCATACCCTGAAGATAAAGCTAATGCATCAAAGATGTTGCCTTTAAACAACATCTGTCCCTACCTTCACCTATTGCTATCTACATAGCCCTATACAATACATTTATAGTTCCACTGTATGACTGAGCCAACACAACTGCAGGCTGCTCCTGGGAGGGACGGTCTAACTCTCCTGCTACAAAAACACACACACAAAGAGACCCAGCTTAGGGAACTAAATCTTCAGGAAGTAATTTCCTCCTTTTTATAGAATTAATTTTCATCCAGTGTAGCATCTTAACCAGAAGTAGTTTTCATTTTAATGTGGAGAGAAAAGCAACACACTTTTTTCATTAGTTTTTTCATTTCAGGGAAATTTTTGCGCAAAATCGTCAAAATCTTAATTTAACTATTACAGAAATTACTTCTTTGGACTCATCTAGAGAGATTTTTTTAAAGTTAAATCTATTAATCAATTTTAACCTGAATTCCTGCTTGGGGAATTACACATTGGTGAACCTTGAGTGGTCTTAAAAAGAACCCTTTAGAATCTGCTCAGGGGGAATGGGCTGGGTGCTGGGACATGCAGCACAGAAACGACATAGTGCAGCTCAGTCCTAAGCATCATGAAATGATGAAAAAATAATACACTATAATGGAAAGAATGAGATTTTGATTCTTGTTTTCCCTGAAGAACATATTACCAATCAAAGCCAAAATTATTTAAATTTGCCTCATGTATTAAAGTTTCTGCTCATTCGTTTGAATTGCCAAACCTGCATATTTACAAGGTGGTTGCTTATGGTCAAACATATCTCCTGAGTTATTTTACATATCTGTTCTTGTCCTCTCTCTATAATAACTGAAACTTTATCTTTGAGTTTATTTTTTTCTATAGGATATCTTAGAGGATACAATAGCACAAAAACGTGTTTCTGGAAAAGAAAGCTCACTTTTTAAGCAAGGCTCTGCAGACAAATAAATATCTGCCTATTATGGAGTGCCACCTAGTGACTGCATGGTGTGTGCTGGCCTTGACACCCTAAACTACTTTGAAAGAATTAGCATTGTTGCTGGGTAGGAACAGTTAACGTGTGACTGTCCGAGTTGCTCGTCTCTCAATATAATTTTATTTCTACAACAAATATTATAGTGAAGGACAGCAGACATCTGAAAGAAACTTCTAGCAACCACTAAAAGAACATGTGTACGTTTTAACTGTTGAACTCATCTTTTCAGATAGCTAAGTTTTAAATTAGTTTCTCTCACTATTATCAGCAAAGAAGTAAGTTCTAGGTGTATTCCCAAATCCTAGGCATCTCACAGCTTGGGGATGTGTTTCCTTTCCTTCTCTGTTGAATATATCAAGGACTGCATCCAGAAAGCAACAAGGATTTTCTACCATCACAGCTAAAGCTTATTCCCAGCCTTCTCTGGCAGCAGGAGACCAAGCAGTACTTTAATACTCATTTTTATGAAACTGTGTTTTTCTCTTTGACACCACTGTGCTTGACTTGTGGAGATCATAGAGGGACTCACACCATCTTTTTTTAGGAAGACAGGAGTTGTGAGGGGCAATGAGCTGAAAGACATAAATGATCCAAGAGACAGGCTATCTCTAGACTGTGTGACAGCCCAGCTGGGAAGATCCTGAAGGCTGATACAACCCACATTTTAAGAGACGTGATGCTCTGTGACCATTCACTCCTTTTCCCAAATCACTTCAGAATATCCATATCTACTAAACTACACTACATGCCATCAAATTTTTTTATGGGCCAGATAAAATGCTGTGCAACCCAAGAGCACTGGGGTAGGATTCAAACAGAAATCTTAATTTCCCTGCAGTTCATGGTAGCAGCTCACCCGCTGTCCTTGGATAAACCTTTTCACCTCCATGTACTTTGGCTTCATGTTTTGTGAGATGAGGATAATTGCAATGACTTCCTTAGAAAAGAGTTCAATATATCAGTGAGAAGTGCTTTATAAGACCTATTGCTAGTGAAAAAACTTCAAACTGTGGAGCAAGAAATTCCACTGGAGTAAAACTGTAGATTATTGCTTCAGAAACAGTTATGAACAGGTATGCTAATATTTCTTAGCATATCATGCTGTTGGGTGACTAACCCAGGATTCTAAATTTATTTGCTGTGGTAAAACTAGACTTTTTCCTTAAGATATATAACTGTCAAAAAAGTGTAAAGAGATACATAACTATCCATGAAAAATAAAATTATAAAACAGGTTTCTCCCCTGACAGAGTAGTTTAATCTCTTTGTTCATTCCTGGTCCTCTTGTTTGGAACTACTCATATTGCTAAGTAATACCTCTAAAAGCATCTTACTAGAACTGTTGCCTTAGGGTCAGTTTTAAATCTTTCTTAGCTGTTCAGTGTCACATGAAATTTAATGCTGAAACATCATATCACTATCGATAACAGGACATACTCTCTGAAGTTGTTAATTTTTTTTTCTTTTACCTGGTTATTCATGTGCTGCC
>NW_009724423.1:140670-179047 GCF_000703405.1 Apaloderma vittatum
GGGGGCCAGACTACCATGTAATGTAAAGACAAGTACTGAATGGTGCTCAGAGGGTAAGAAATTCCAGGTATTCTGACCCTTAACTGGTTTATCACCTAGGGACGAGGAGGTATTAAAATCCCAGTAGCAGCAATCTCTTGAGCTGACAGATTCATCTAATCTTAGCATTTGCGTGAAGCCTTGGCACAGAATTGGGAACTTAAATGTTTCCCAAAGCTGCATGTGTAGGAAAAAAGATGCTAATTAACAGGCTTATTCAGGATCTGTTGGAGTAAATGTGTTCTTAAAGGATGTGGTTTGTGCAGAACAAGTGCATGTCCTCTCTCATACCTGTTCCTAGGAAAATAACGTCATATTGCCCATCCTCTGCCATGACGTGGTCCACCACAATTTGAGTCAGACGATAGTCCACGTTGATCCGAGTGAATACCGGTCCTCCCGTCACTGGGTAAACGGATTTGTACATCAGTGGATGGCGTTTAATAAAGCTAATGACTTCATCAGGAAAGTCCCTGGTAGACTTTATGAGCGGATCATAGGTTTTGCTTGGACACTGAACAAAAGAGAGACAACAAGAGAGGAATATTAGGAAAGAGGTACAAGTAATCTGCAAGTTTCTTTGTGTAGCAGGAAAACTGTCTCATCCCGATTTGCTATACTGGTTTGTAAAGCACATTTGCCAGTGGCTGATTTACTACTGAAAAAGCTCGGTGTTAATTTGAAAGCAGGGGATCACACTGGTGGTGTCTGCTCCTCTGTTTCTTCAAAGACTTGTTTTCTCCCTCGTTTCTCCACTCTCTCCTTCCCCTTTCATTTTTACCTCTCTTTAAAAGCTCTTCCTCTTTATCTTCTTTTTCCTTTATCCTACTCCCACCTATTCTTTTAAGCCACCCCAAACCTGTTAATTTGATTCATCTCACTCATTTCTACTACTACTCAGAACTATAAATCTTCCATTCCTGTTAGTTATATGCCCACACCTGCACAACTATAGCTGTATGCAATGCAAGCTTTGAAGAAAAATTCTTATCATTTTTTCTTGTTTCTCAGTCAGATATTTTGATAAACTAAATTAAAACTTTGAGAAGTGATGAACTTCCTTAGCAGGAAAAGAAGACAGCATTAGAAAAGAGAAGTTGTCTGTTTGATGTTTGATGAAGTGTGAATTAATTTATACTTATTGTATTAGCATATCTGTAAACACAAACTATTACAAGCTCCACAATTTTTTTGAGTTTTAACACCAAATGGTATTTAACACGATAACCAAGACTATTTTTTTTCATGTAGAGTGTTCCTTAAGATCATATGAGGTATGCCTTAATATATCACTGTCATCAATAATGAAAAAATATTATTAATATGATTCAAGAAGCACATTAAGTGCTGTGACACACTTTGAACTTTTTAGAAATCATATATTTGAGTCAGCAAAATCTAGCCATAAACAATTTAATAATATAGAGTTATACCTATTTTTTTCTAATTATTTAGAAAGTGCTTGCATATAGTATTATAATAAATGTCATCAGCGTAGGCTGCTTTGGAAATTAGGTCTTACGAACATGTCATAAATTCAATCGATATTCAAGTAGAAATCAAGTTTTCTGTGAGAACACTTGTGAAGTCTGTAAGTAATCAGGTTACTCATTAATTTTTCTCATCTCAAAACAACACTTGGTCATCATTACTTCATTTTTTGAAAGCATTGCTTTAACACTAGAGAAATTCTCATGATAGAATCAGTATATTTGCAATGGACTTCACCTCCTCGTTCTCTGCCCCACTCCTCTTGTCACTTTGGATGTTTTACAAAGACCAGGAAATCAAGTTTGGAGTGAAGGACACCTGTCAAGGAGACCCGTCCTGCTGTCTGGCTCTCATTTCAAGGCACAGGTACCAACATTTAGTTAAACTTACTACATGCTGAACGAGTGCAACGGACTTTGAACAGCGAGTACAGAGTGCCCTCCGGTGGCTACCGTCGGATAATCCTAAGTGTTTAAAGCTTGTCTTGTCACAGATCAGTTTTTCTGCGATTTTCGTCTTTCTGTCCCTCTTGTTGAGGATGAGTTTCTGCCCTGTCGATGCAGTGAGCCAGAACTGGGCAAGAGCCCTCAGCATCATGCTCCATTGTCTGACTAATGCCTTGATTTCTCTAGGCAGATAGGCTCGGAATTACTGTGGCAGAACACCCCTAGTAAACACTTTAACCATGTTCATTTTTCCAGACTGAAACACCCACATTTAAATTTTCCCTATAAACAGAGGCCATAATTCTTCAGTGAACTGCACCTCTTATGTCTTTTGTTGATTTTTCTCCAGGTGCCAGATGATCCCTGTAGCACATTATTTCTCAGAAGTGACTTTCCTTACCCACCCACCCAGCTGAAACTCTTACCCAGGCCCATAGCTCAGATGCTGCAGCATCCTTTTCAATGGCTTTGAACAGTGCAGTCTCATCCTTTCCTGGTCCAGACAACTGCTACAGGGATCACTCCTTCAGACACTTCCCCAGTGTCACTCAGTCACTTCTGAGGCTGGCTCCACTTCCATTAGTCCCATTCTGACAAACTAATCAACTCAGCTGTTTCTTTGACATACATAAAGTTGGTGCTTACATATCTTGTCTGAAGACCACCCACAAACCTACCTCCTCAATAACCTTGAAATTTTTCTCTTCTGTGTTTTTCATGGTGAGGACAGGAATGTACTTGCAAGGTCAGTCTTGCTGCTGACCCATCATCTCTCATGCTCACCTATCTCTGCTTTCCTTTCCATGACTCTATCTCTTTTCCACCCCTTGTTTTATACTTCGTCTCTAATCTGAGATTGAGAAAGCTTCTCTTTTCCAACTGGAGACATCTAGATGTGTTAACAGGGCATTACAAATCCTGGATGATAATAATAGGATGAATGGGAAACACTATTCCAGTTAGTGACACCCTTTTTACATATATACTGTTGAGTGTTTCATTTTTAACACTTTTTCACCAGCAATCCCTGTGTTTCCTGGCAGGTGGAGCCATAACACAATCTGTGAAGGCAGAAATGTGAATAAATAATGCTTTTGTAGTCTTCCAAGACAAAAATTAAGATTTGCCGTGAATTTGCTCTACAATCCTCCTTTATGCCTAATTTCAGCAAAGATTTTAGTTCACATTCCCA
The DNA here is from genome assembly GCF_000703405.1 of Apaloderma vittatum. NCBI lineage: Eukaryota > Metazoa > Chordata > Aves > Trogoniformes > Trogonidae > Apaloderma > Apaloderma vittatum. The sequence goes on from NW_009724423.1 coordinate 143,839, forward strand.
AATCTCCAGTTTGGCACGTATTCAGTCTACGGTGCCAGTTAAGGCCTTGTGGTTAGGATTTGTTCTACTATGTACGGTTTGGCGTTACCCAAAACACTTGCAGAAGGAACAGACACACAGTGCCAAGGGCAGAGCATGTCTCTTCTCCAGTGCTGGAAAACTCCCTTCTTACAGCTACACAACATTAACCACTATCATCCTTGTGGGCCCAGGACCAGCCTGGACCCTCTTCTGCCTTGGGTTTGCACTGCTTTTTTCTTAATGCCTGGAGTGAGAGTTACACACGCCGTGTCCTGTGGCAGTGCTTGCTAAAAAGGGAAGGTAGCCTCTGCCCAGTGCATACAGATATTGCGTACACATGCCTAAGGATGAATTCTTCATGCACTAAACACAGCTAATACAACGCAGAATTACTCTCATCATAAACAGTTTTACCTCAACAAGCACCTGTATGAATACCCTAAGTGAAAAGACAACAGCAACTAGTTAAACAAAAATTTCTGACAGAGGATAACAATCTCAAAAGCATCAGAAACTATTCATATATTCAGAAACAAAACAGGCCAGTGAAGCATAGACCAGCTGACCTTCTATATCCACATCTACAGCCACATCTGAATGTCTGTTGGGGACAGTTCCTGGTCTACCTTAGACCCCAAACACTGTAACAGCACTGCCACAGACAGGGCACCATTTGGAGCATGTCTAAACCCATCCTAAAAGCCCATCTTAGAATTAAACAGTACAGTGACCATAGGTCTGCACTTGAGCCTGATCTTGTATTTTATTTAAATGAGTCATAGCCCACTTAATTTAAGAGTCTACAACCTATTTCCATTCCTTGCTCAGACTGATTTTTATGGCTATCTAGAGACCTAACAGATTTTGTGCAAGTGGCCACTTGCTTAGCACGGTTTCAACTCATAAGAGTTAAGCCCGTACATCCTCATAAAGGCTTTGAAATTGTTCATTGAAAATTAGTCTTAGGCTTCTGAATCACCTAATAGATTTTGGAAAATATCTCTATGGATAGTAAATCTGTGTAAATTTGAATTAAAACATACTGCATCAAATACTCAGTCATTTTGTTTCACTCTGTGAAAGAACTGTGAAAGAACAGACAAGAAAAAGAAACAGGTTTATATTGCGATAACTGCTCAAAGGACATCCCTCGAAAGTTTAATAAAAGTGAAAAAGAAGAAGAAATTCCTACTGAAAAAAAACACCAAACAATTGGAAACATATTCCAGTGAGTTATCCCTAGGGGTTTTATGCTAGCATTTCTGCAAGAACCTCTCCTTCTGACTTCCTGGGTATGATCTCCCACACTCCGTTTTCTGCTGTGCTTTGACAAACTGAAGTGTTTGAAAGGTTACACTCTTGAGGTGGGCTGTAGTCAGAAACCAAATCATGTGCATGCTTGCTACATGAGCAGTGCTTCAGGAATGAATATTTCTCCTTTCTTTTACAATTAAGGACTGAGTCTTTGCCACTTACACTAGAATCAATCCTAAAAAGCCCTACTGATTTCAAAAGCATTTTTATCTTTGCAGGTGTTGAAATAAAGTTTGTTAGAATCAATAGAAAGAAACACATGGGCCTTTGGATCAAGATTTTGCATCAATTTACTCTATATGGGATGAGAAACAAATTCACTTCTTCCTCAACTATGTAATAATTCTTTTCTCCTTTACAATGTACTAGAGGTTGATTCTCCCTCATAGGTGCATTTTCTGTGGTTCATGTTCTCACTCGCTTCTCTGAGTTACAGTCCACGTCTTCTGGAAATTTGCTGATTGCTTTCCTATTCACAGCTCAATCCCAGAAGACCATTTCTATGTGAAACATGGGAGTAGCCCCATGGGTCTTAAAGTTGTCCTAGATTCTTGCCAAAAATACATCAACAGAGGAAGATGAGAACAATGACATCACTTACTCAAAACCACTAGAATAAAATGTCTACCAATATGGAACTATAAAGTCGTTAAGAATAATCCCAAGGGCCCAAACTCTGCCATGCATGATATAGGGAAATCTTTGCCAGCTTGCACAGCTAATTTAGTAGAAAGTAGGACTAAGGGTCTGGCTCAAAGATCAGCTTGAGTCAACAGGGCCTTTTCCAATTATTTCAGAGAGCTCTGGATCCCATCCTAAGACAGCATGACCACCAAGAACAGCTGGGCAGGTGTGACCCTGTTATGTTTGGCCAGTCAAGCTATTTCCAGAGGCATCACTCACTGTGGCATGATGGATGGAACCAGTGAGTGAAAAATTCATTTTGGCCACCCTTTGGTAAAGTCCTCAGGCAGCTGTTTAAATCTGTGTCCACCCGTCACTGCAGAACAATTCCTGTAGGCTTCCACTTCCTCTCATAGCAATCAGTAGGATGCATGATGGTAAAGGCTGCATGGCCAAGGGAGTGAGAAAAGCAGCCTTTCACCTCTGAAAATGTGAGTTCACATCCTCTTGCATGTCTCGTGATAATGATATCGATGTTCTCCACCCAGTTCAGAGAGGACATTTATTCACATCATCGGCACCAGATGTTGTCTCAGATATGTGACATCTCCCACTGGAGACAATAAGAGATTTTCTTTTATATCAAATGTCACAGGAGTAGACTGGCAGCATGGTTCCATGTGGACTGCAGGAGAATCTGGCTCCATAGAAGTTCTTACAACACTATCACTGTGCTCTCTCAGCACCTTTGGTTTTTGCAGCAGGGCAGGATTCATCTCACTTGACCTAGGTTCTTATTTCAGCTATGTGGGAACTGCACAGAGGAGGCACCTATCTCTTTCTTTCTCATAGATAAATCTAAACGACTAACTCAGATCTGATGCTTTCCTTCTAGACAGCTGACAACAGTAAAAGTTAATCACATTAAATCAGTAAAATTAGTACTGCTAGATAAGAATCCTGAAAGACATTTATTCATCTTATAATTTATTCTTCTGGGGTTGCTCAAGCCCTCACTGTCATGAATGATAAATTGATACAAATATACATATTAAGAACCAAAAAATAAACAAAAAAAGAAAAAAAACAGCCTAAGAGAAGCAGAGCTGGAATTGCTAATGGCATCTCTATTCAACTGCTGTATAAACTTCACGGCACAAAATTTTAAAGAATTAAATCAATAGTAAATTATAGCTTTTCCAGTGCTGCCTGAGCGAACTTGATTTGACAGTGACCACCGTGGACTGAGTTGATCCCAGATGATCTGCAAAGCCACCTTTTATTCCCTCCTCTTTTATTTGTATCCAAATGTAATCAGGAAGTGGTAAAGTAAGTCTAATCTTTCTCAAATATAAGCAAATACACACTAATGTAGAAACATCACACATATGTAAGTTTTTCTTTTTCTTTTCACTTGTCTTATTAAATTTGCAGCTTAGCAGAGTGCTGGATGAGTAGATCTCTCACAATACTGAGACATACGGTGTGACTGTGTTAACATTATGTGGGAACCCTGGCCAAGATTTTCAAAAGCTTGTGCCAGAAGTTAGGGTCCTAAATTTGCCAAAATACATAGGCCTTCGCACCATCAAGCAAAATCAGTAAGAGCTGCTGGATCTAACACCTATTAAAATTGTGACAATTATTTGGGAAATTATCTATAAGGTATGTAAAAAAGTATACAGTTAAGCAGTGCTGTTGTCTACTGACAAAATTTTAATGCTCTTCCCTGGGAGCTTCTAAAGAGTTTCTATTTCAAGTGTGTTGAAAATCCCACTTTAAAAGTGACTTGTCACACTGAGCCTTAAACCCACTTAACAATGAGACTCAAACACCCATAGGCTAGATACACAACAAGGACTTGATAATATTAAGTGCAGTAGGCATCTGCTTGGCAGATTTTACAAGGTCCAGGCTGAGAATTTTTATGCATTTCACAAGGAGAAATAAGCACCAACACACCAGCAAGTCACTTTCTTGGGAGCATCTGAAGTAGCTAGGGTGAAACATTAAGGAATTAAATGCTTCTTAAATCTCTCCCATATTGGGGAATTAGATGTCTTAGTCTGGGCTTCTCTCCTAGGGGAAGTGCCCCTTCATTCCAGGCATTTGGATCAGAGACATCCTGGGAGCTCCTTGCTCTTTCCTGCTCAAGATGTTCAGCCAAAGTAACGAAGAATACTTCTCAGATGTTAACCAGAAAGGGAGAAGATCTATTTTCCTCTGAAAAGCTCTCTATTTCAAGTTAAGCACAGTAGGAATTGGAGCACCAGACCCTCCCTCAGGGTGAATGAATTAACCACATAGTCCTTTTTTTCCAAAGGTCTCATTGAATGAATATTTAACTAGCAAGGAGATAGGGCCTTGTAGTCAGCATTCTCTTACGATGTAATGTAAAGTCTTCCAAGTTCTAAACAAGTTCCCTTATCACTGATCCATCAAGCAAAAAGCAAAGAAACAGAAGAACTAACTTTAACTACTCACTTCTATGTTAAATGGGGACCTCCCACACACCAAGCTCATTGAATTGCATGGTTTAGAAAGAAATGCAAAGTCTGAGTTCTGAGGGGCTAAGATATGAGGATTGATGTAACTTTCCAAGATGCCAAGGGTGCTTACAGTTTTATGACATTCTGTGGGTTAGATCACAGCTGAGAGATGACTCTCAGGGCATAGGCACTCGTGCAACTGTGGATTCAACCATAAATCGATGAAAAAAGATGAGACTTGTGTTCCCGAGTGACCTAAATATCTTCTCTCTAGTCAGACCCAAGCTACACAACACATTTTGCATTTGGGCATATCTGCAAAAAGCCATAGTGTTTCTCTACAGGATGGATAAGTTGTACCAGAAGGACTGGACACTCAACAGGGAGACTTTCACGTTAACTCTGCAGCTACTCAGAGCAAGACTGGAATAGGGCAGGGAAGAGGGGTATGAGTCCAGTTCTGCAGGAGACAAACAAACAGCACAGATTTTAAATTGAATCAACCTCATTTCACCTCTGCCATAAAAAAAAAGCACAAACAAAACCAACAAAACCATCCCTTCAGAGAAGTTGAAGTCACCGTTGCTTTTCAAGATAGAGCTTTACATCCCGCTGGATATGCAAGATTTGTTATTCCCTGTTCCAGACAAATGTATTGAGCACTTTGTATTGCTCTTCCATTTAACACACCTCTGTGGCTGATAAAGAAAGCTGACAGAAGAGAGCATTAATATGAGGCTGACTGGGCTGAGATCAGCTAGATGAGTGAACTTGGCTTTGCAGATGGCACTTGGCAATTCTCTGCTGACCTCTGCCAGGTGGAAAGGTGACAGGGTTCGCAGCCTTTTGGAAGGCTGCGAGGAACTAAAAGGTGATTCATGTTGGGGAAACCAGGTTGGTAAGTAAGAGGAGGTGGAGGAGGCTTTGTCAGGAAAATAAACCCATAAAGTGAAACATTTCACTTAATTAAGCAGCCCCATTTACAGTGGAGAGATCAAAGGAGAGAGGAATTGGAGAGCAAAGAATGCAGTCTATCCCATAAAAGATCAGGTGAAAGAGGAAGATAAGTCTAAAAATAACAAGGGAAACCTGTGCAACCCTCAGTGTTTTATGAACACGCTTATTAAAGCAGCAAAACTAACCAGAAGGGAGGACAGAGGGAGGCTTTTTTGGCAGACACTACTTCTCTGTGGCTCAGCCAAGTCCCAACGGAACGGTCACCACAACTCAATCAGCCTGTGCACTGGATTAGCAAAAGAAATAAAGGAAAGAGTTTCACTGAAGAAAATGAGAAAAAACAATAGAGAGAGAAAAAGAAGAAAAAGATCACAGGAGAACCTGATGACTTGTAAGGGAATTCATTTTTTAAAAAAAATACATAGGGAATTCAAGAGCTCAGACCATAATCAGATCTAGAGTGGAAAGACTGAGACGTAAAACTTGTCAAAAGCAGCATGCTAGGCTGTTCCTTTTTTGTAACTAAGAAGTGACTTAGACTGTAAGAATCTTACTTTGTTGATTCAATACTTCGTTTTGAACCTTTGGCAAATCAGTCAGTAAAATATCTAGATCTATCAAAATATTTAGTGCTGCCTTGGACAGCAGCTAGGGTTCTGCAATAGATGAAACTAAGTGTTAATCTGCATCTTGAAACCCTGACATTGCTCTAAAAATCTGACCTCAACGGCATCTACTCATCATCAATGAAAAGAAGATGACTCCTGTGTAACCCATCAGAATTTCCAAATGGGCACTATCAGCTTCCCTCATACTACAAAGCTAAATAAACAAGCTAGAAATGTGGGGGGTTTTTTCCTCCTAATTCACCGAAATGTTGTTCAAATGCCTTTTGTAATTACTGTGAGGGCATTTTGAAAACTCTGTTTCAGAATACAGAACACACTTTAAAGAAAGTCCTTGATGATTTCTTCCTCAATGGATAATTTTCTGGGTGAAACCCTAAGAGATCGGAAAAAAGTGGATTTGTTATCTGCGGACAGCTGCAGATACACAAATCCAATTTTTAAACGGCTAAAGAAGACAGAGCAAAAGCTCTCTTGGTTTTCAAATCGCCCTTTGTGTCACGGCTGCCTGTTCCACACTTTAGTGTCTCTCCATGGTTTTGTGTCTCTTTTTACTTGTTATTTTTCAGCTTCCAAACTGAAATAGACTTGAAGTCTTGCCTCTGTTTAATCCTCGTTATTTCCACTTGCTCTTTAACACTGCTGGAAGAAGTTAAAGAGTGCAAGAACTGCACATATTGCTGCATCAATGGTGCAGAGAGTCCCTGTCCCCCTTCTTCTAGGGACAGCAGAGGGCAGGCGGACCCCGCCGCAGCGGGGGACCCCGGGCAGGCAGAGGCTCCCGCTGCTGCTCGGCGTTGCAAAGGCATGATATCATGTTGGGAGTCTTATCTCTGACACAAATTGCCACAGGAAGCATTTTGTCAAAATTTCAATATCAAAGTTGGTCGCAGCCTCTCTAGTGGACGGCTTTATTTACTTAGGAGATAAAGGCAGCTGAGCAGAAAGTTAAATTAGGGTAAGCGGTCTCCTGCCTCTGTATAAATGCTGAAAGGAAGTCCATGCCTCCCTCAAAGGCAAACATCGGAGGAAACACAGTTTCTAGTATAGCCATAGAACCATAGAATCATAGAATGTGTTGGGCTGTAAGGGATCTTTAAAGGTCACTGAGTCCAACCTCATTTTTATATTTTGTCAGTAGCTTAAAATATAAAAAATATACAATCATGGAAGTGCTGGCTACGCTAACTGTAGGCAACAGTTAGGCAGAGCTTAAATTTCAAAAATGTTCTAGTAATTTAAAAAAGGATAGATTATCCCTCTTTGGCTTTGTTCTGAGCATTCCTGAACCAACTCAGAGCTGGCAAGAAATGATGAAATTAATCTTTAAGGAAGAGCATTTCAGCTTTTCATGCTGCTTCTTTTTCTTGCCTTTGAGCACTGCACTTCTTTTTCAGATCCCAGCCTAACTCTACTCATAACCAGAGGTTTGGCATAGCCCATTATAAAATGAGGCATGGCACAACAGCTACCCTATATTAAAGCACAGAGCCTGAAGTATGCTGCAGTCCGGCTAAGACAAAAGATAAATAACTATGCAGCAATACATTTACCTTAGCTACATAGCAAATATGACAGATATCTTTTTTTTCTGAGAGCTTTGTTCAGTAAAATCCACTTCCCTTCTCAATCCTTGGTCAGACAATCTCCTACAGAAATCCACTGAGTATGGAGGACCTAAGGATTTTTATCAGAGCATTTTCTTAGAGCTGTTATCAGGTGCTTAAAAGAAGCAGTTGTGGAGCTAAGGGGCAGCTCATGGAAAATACCCATTCATCTTTAAACTTTCCAACTTTTAAAATACTTGCATGGATATTCAAATCATGATAAAGATCAGCATTGACATGCTTCAGCATGACATGTTTCCTTCCTTGCGAATCCCAGCTCTACCATGTGATGGCTAATACACTCAAAAATGCAATGAGCTTATGATCCATCTATCTGTGCAGAGTGTTCATCCTTATGGGGCACTCTGAGTTTTTCAAGAGAGTTATTTTAATCTCTTTAGATGCCATGGGACCAGCTATTGTTCTCACTGGCACCATTTTTGTACTTAAGACTAAACCCATCTGCACTTGTTAACCAGCAATGGAGTTTGTGCACACTTAAAAAAAAAAAAATCTTCTTTTCTGGGAGCACTATATATTTTGCATGAGAGAGAGATGCATAAGCATACAATGCCTGTATTGTCTAAATTAGCAGTGCGTTTCCTCCAGCAGCATAGATCCTAGGCAAGTCAAATCAATCTCTCTCTTTAAAGAGAGAGCTGTCTTCTGCAAACTTGCCTGCTGTTGAGAGGAGCAACTCAGAGCTCAGGACTTGGACCTGCCAAAGCCTGGGACAACCGAGTGCAGCAAAGAGCATGGGCTTCGACCATGCAATTAGGCCCATGAGGAAGACACAGAGACACAAGAAAACACGTGGAAAGAAGAGCTAAATAAACTCTAATGTGCCTTGAAGCAAAGGTTACATCAGTGTTGATGTCAGAGGAATAGTGCAAAAATACCCAGACGGCCTCTAGGCAAAGTACCAGCGGCAGTCCAAGGTACTCAGTAGCTGAGTGTGAAGTTGGATTTATGCAGCGGCCCAGTACCAGTTCACTGAATATTCTGGATATCCTGGATAATATCCATCTTAATCTGGAATCATTGCTCTTCTACACATTACATATGAAGAGCTGCTCGATGTCGTGACGACTTCATTAAAGTAGATGCATTTTTTTTGGAAATATCATTTTCTTCATCAGCTGTAATGTAGGTCTGTGCTTTACCAAATTTAATTCTAAAAGAGAAATGGTGAATAATTCTTTACTAACTCTTAAAAAAATTTTCCTCTTTGTTTTGGCCTGATTGTTACATCTGAAGTCTAAGAGATTGGTATTTAGAAGTGTTTCCAGATATTAAATTTTTATTTTCTTCCTATCACTTATCTTTCATCACATAAAATCTCCAGTAATGAACTCCTTATTTTACTTCAAAACACAACACATGTACAAACACACATTATAGAATCACTAACCATATCACAAGGAACAGGACTTTAGCAGACACAAAATTAACAGAAATACAAGACTTCATATTCCATAAGGAAATGCCTTTGGCTTTTTATGAAGTGTTTGATGCCTTAGAGATGATTCCAACAGATAGAAATACAGCTGTACAGTAGGAGACCACAATATGAGAGTCAATCAGGAAATAGACAGTCTGGTCACAATGTTATCTGAGAGACATGGAAAAATGTATATTTATATACCTACAGGGTAGGTAGAAGTCTGAGCTGTCAACAGGAGGGACAGGGTTGAGAGGATAATTTGAAACATCCTGAGTGGAAAATATAAATTACCAATCCGGGGAGGAGTCTGAAGTATGATTGCTTGTGAGTAAAAATAGAAGTATGTAATTAAGGAGATACTTACTGTACCAGGTCTAGGATACGGGATGCGACCTTCGTATTGTACCCACCGGTGATCCACACTCTCTTTGTGAGCATAAGGGCCATTGAAAACAGCTCTGATATCTGCCATGCTGTACACACACACTGCAGAGCCCTTGAAGACAGAGCTGAGAAGGAAGGTGGATTGATAAGCATATTGTAAACACCTCTTCAGTGCATGCCTCTCCCAGGGAATGAACTAATTCCAGAGAGTGTAACGGGGATTGGATCAATCCTGCATCTGATAGTTAATATAAGTAGTGCTAAATAACATTGTGTACAGGTCTGATAAGTACAGATATTTAATATCACTGTCGCTGTAAGTTAAAGCTTTGCTGGTTTGAAACCTGGAATTAGCCTTTGGGACCACTTGGTGGACTGCCATTTTTTTCTAGCAGCTGACAGTTTCCAGCTATCGTTTGTTAGCTATTTCGATCAGAATTTCCTGCAAATGAAGGACATTCCTTTACACTGTGTTCATATCCGGAAGTCCATATTATTTTACAGGTGATGTGCCTAAGAATTTCAAATTACATTGGATAAACAATAAAATGAGATAGGGCTAAACATTTTTTTTTTTTCAATGTCTCTTCTCTTTTTTTCTAAATGTATTTTTCTAAAAAATTAAACTCAAACAGTTCAGTTTTCCAAAGAACACAATGTCCGTGGCATGTACTTTAGTTACTTCATATGTCACTTAATTCATTGTGCAACATGTCATCCAATTTTAACAGCTGATGTCAAGTTGTTGCTTACAGAAATAATGCCTCATGACAATGTCTTAAATAGTATCTATTGGTTGCTCAATAAATAGGATTTACATTTGTAAATTGAACTAGATGAGGTTGAAATGAACTAGCATGCTTTCGATTGTTAAATTTTTATTCTTTTTTACAATCATTCTCACAAGTCAGACATACAAAAGTTATTATTTCCATTTCTGAAAACACTGTCCTTAGTGCCCCAATACTGCAAGCCTTATTCACGCAGTCTCTCACTGCTCTCAGAAATCAGAAACTAATAATAGAAGGGTTTAATAAAAGGCTTCAGTAAGAACTTCAGCATTTGTTTCCAGAGGCAAATGCGACCCTAGCACATACCTTGTTGTAGTGAAGACTCCATATACAAGTGGGTTTCTTTCATCTCTTGTAGAAAGTAAGAATATATCTTCTGCAATGGGAAATTTTTTTTTTTAATTAAACATCCACTGAATGTTTCTGTATTTACCATTTATAACTTTGAGATAATATATAACAGAGCTTTATTTTTGTCTGAATTTTAATTTCTGCCATATGAATATGTGTGAATATCCTGAAGTTTGTCCACTTGCAGGTGGTTTTATACAGAATCAGGTTTTCACTTTTCAGCTTCTGGAGTGAAAGGGGAAAAATCCCATATTTCTGATCAGGCTAATTCCAGTTATAATCGCGGCCTTCTGAAAACTATTGGAAATATTACCACCACTGTCTGGAAGAGGAGTAAAATCAAAACAAGACATAGTGTTTCTACAGACAACAAAAAAAACCCCAAGCAATACTGAAGTCAAAATAGACAATTTAAGATAAATCAACTTACGCAGCTCATCAAAATGTGTGTCTGCTCCTTCAGGACCCGGTATTGAACACACAAGCCTGGCTTTCAGAAATGTAGTCCACTTGTTTATTAGGCTTCTTTGGCCTCCCATATCATTCTGATAAACATAAAATTAAAATACTTTAGTACTAAATAAATAAGAAGAGTTTTAAGATTTATTTGATGGCAGCACAGAATTGACAGTGTTTCTTCAGTCTGATTCCACAGTTTAGTCTTACCACAACAACAAAGTCTTTTCTTTGTTGTAACTGTAATTTTCTTTTTCAAAAACCAGTGTAGGACAGCCATTTTTTTATAGTAGCTCCAGTAGTCACTTCTCAGTTCAGAAAGTGGGCAACTCAGATTTCCTAATTATACCCAAACCTGATCGCAAATTTCTCTCACCAGCTCTACAGCTGGAATGCTGTGAAAATATATGCTTATGTCGTGTGATTTCTTGTTCCTTGTGATGCTAATTTTTGCAATCAGTTGTTCTTCAAGAATCTTTTATAAACCAAATAATAATATGGAAATTTGGAATGATTTCTCAAGAAAAGAAAAACTATATTCATCAGCAGTTCTTGCAATGCACTGTTCGTTCTGTGTACATATACAGAGAGAGACTCATTCCAGGTAAAAACAGTCATATTATTTTAATAATAATTGTTATGGAAATATCACTCTATCCTCCACAAAAAGGAGGAATGAGTTGTTTTTCATTTATTTTATTATTGATTTCCAAGATATGAGCATACTTGCCTAAATTTCCTTTAGTCACTGGAGAAAGAAAAGAAATTTCTAAACGGTCACTTCAAATTTGAATTACCTTTCTGAAGGATAGGTGTCCTGCTACTGACTTGAATCAGTAGAGGCATTTAGGGAGGGTGGATTTTAGAGGAAATTTTATGAGACTGGGACTTAGGAGTTTGCCTTTATCTGTACCACTTGGCACCAAAAGACAGCTCTATGTAGATACTGCAATACTATTTAGGCATCAATCTTTTTTATTATTTTTTTATACTTAAAACTGTAGCAGCAATGATATTCCATCAGTAACCGAGAATACAAACACTTAAGAGAAATGTTATCACCAAGGGTAGTCTCCTAGCTATTGGTTCTGAATTGCCTCATGAAGGTGCTTACTCATTTTCATTCATAAGTTCTGAAGTTTAGGGAAACTGTTCTGTAAATGTAAGCATCACAAGTCTGGTCGAAAACATTCATTCTGTCTAGATTCACTAGGAAAAAACCACGTTTTTTTTGCAAATGTGAAGGTATAGAGTCAGACAGCAGGAAACATCGTCTGGTGGAAATTACGTGGTATTTCCATAGATTGTATTTGGCTTCTCAGGTCTGTATCATATATATAATACAGGCTTTCAGAAAGACAGGTTTAAGTGCTGAAAGGTGCTTCAAAAGGAGTAACACTTGTCTGGTAATGCATTCTAACCATTTTCCCTTTTTATGTGCTTGGTGCTTTTAAATACGTTAACTCAGTTGGAAATGATTTCTGTTAATCTATTGCCTTTGGAAGTCCTGTTCTTACAAGAGTTGCTACCTCCTCTCTTGATTTCCTGAGGTCCTGCCAAGCCTGAAGCTTTGCATCTAGCCAACAGATTTATTACAGAGGTGTCAAAATTAGCAGCCTGAAGCCAATAGGAAAAAGAAGCTCTGCATGTGTGTGTTCTGTTCAAAGGCACAGCAGATAAACTTTGTAGTGTAATTAAAATCAAACAATTACAAAGCTGTAATAAAGAGTCCTAGAAAGCAAGAAGCGTAAAGCTTTTCCTTCCTCTGGCAATTCAGATTAGCTAAGCAATTCTTGTGTTGCAGGGCTTTCACTTCAATTTCTGGTGGATGCAGTGCACCGTCACAGGAGATGAGATGTCTCCGACTGTCTGGCTAGGATCAGAAAACGGGGAGCAAGCAAGATGTGATGAGGCTAGCATGGAAAAATCACCCTTGTCTAGTTCCTGCTCCTGTCATCACAGGCATTCAGCTTCTTCAAGAGATGAGAAAATAAGTATTAAGTGTTTTACCATCCTTAAGTCATGATCCAATACAGCATTTTCAAAAATGCTTATTTTAAATATGTCACTGAGTTCCTGCACAGTAGGAACAAAATACTGTGCTCATAGGAAGTAGTCTTAGCAAGTGCTGTATGCTTTAAAATACAATTCCACTGTATTTAAGATGTATCCATGTTTCCTCACTCTCAAGCCAGCATACGATGTTAATCATGCTACTTACATTCAAGAGACATTAGAAAAGACATTCACTAAGTGCCTTACATATCCAAAAGTTGCCAGTAACACTGTACAGTTTATAAAGGAGCAAGAGGAATTCAATGACCAGCCAGCACACCAAGATCCACTACGAAATAATAGCAGTCATGGTGATCTTATTTACAAGTAGAATTAGCTCAGGTCCAGCCAAGGAGGTTCAAAAACTATTCATAGTATAGGAATATATCTGCTTGTGGATTCTCAAGCAATAATTGTATTATCAAGCTCTGGAAATCTCAGTTTTTTGAAGAATGTTAAACCCTTCCTAATACTATTTTTCAGTGCGTACTAGGTCAATCTTTGACATGTCTCGAGGCTTCAGGTTCTGGAGAACATGCGGTTACTCTTTTTTCCTTCAGATCGTGTTGGCATGAACTCATTAGCTTTGCATCATATCTGGCTACTCAGCTGAAGGTTCCGTAGACCATGGTAGTTCATTACTATTGGCCTCTGAGAGGCTGGACAAAGAACATACTGGCCCAAAATCTTAACAAGGCTGAGCTGTTTAAAGAAAGAAGATGAAATATTTAGTACCAACAGTCTGCAATGGATCACTGACATGCTCAAACACTATGAAGTGGATGTAGAGCAAGGCATTAATATAACAGGATGTCCAAGCTGGGCAGTCATTGGATTAGAAAAATGGATGAAAGAGAGGCAGTCATGAAAACAAAGGCCAGTCAGTTCAACAGGTGAATAGAAATTAGAATTCATCACAAAGTTATAGGATCAAAAAAAAGATCACTGGACTGATTTACACCAAGTAAGGATTTGCCTCAACACCAATGGAAGTGTCCACAAACTGGATGCACTGAAATTAATTTGGACAAGAGATACTGGTATCAAAGACCAAGAACGCTAAATATTTCAGGGAGATGAGACAAAGAATACATGATAAATTTAAGTGCTGAGAGAAGGAGAAGGCAGCATGAGCAAGCTTTTCATTCCAAAACTATGGCTAATCTCCTTGTAACAGATGAGCAGCCACAAGGATCTGAAATCTTATCTTCTGAAACATCACTTCTAAATACACTGGATTAGCAGTGTTTACTATAAACTTTGTGGCAGTACAGATGAAGGCACTTAGGACTGCATATTTCTTTTTGAATATAAATCAAGGTTTAATTAGCACTTACTGCTTTGTAACCTCACAAGCTGTAACAGATACCAACGCTTCCTCCTGAAAAACCTTCTTTTTAATGGAAAAAAAAAAAAAGGTTACTTGTGATTGCTTGTGAGAGATTTAGATAATTACCAACTAGAAGCTGGGCAGTTCAATCTGTCACCTGTTGAGGAAATACTAACAAAAAATATCACAAAGATTTAAACACAGAAATTACTTAGATAAAGGGAGAAGTAATCCTGTATGATTTTTATAGATCAGAAGGACTTTTATTCTATAGAAATTCTAAAATTTCAACCCTATTCAGTGAGCTGTTTCTAAAAAACAATTTGCTGGAGTAAGAAATCGGGTTTCTACCAAAGTACATTAAGAACTGAAATATCTGAGGTACCACTACAATGAGCAAAGTTAAGTGTATGGCTCTCTCACATTAAGAAAGTATGCTGTCTAAATGCCGCAATGTAAAATTTTTGAAGTAAATTAAGGTCATATGCCTTTCTTGGGAGACTTCCATGGAAATCTGTTTTCTGCTCTGCAATTTATGTATAACTGAGCAAACAACAGTTTTTTCAAATCCTCTAGTTAAACATAAGTTTATCAGGAAAATCAGGTTAGAAAAAAATATTGTCCTATGAACAAGTGATTTAATAATCAACAAATTAAATATTTCGTGTTTTATCTATTTTCTATTCTATTGTATCTCCATTAAAATGCACAAATGTTAGTCCTGGAATCCAGTAGGCAGGAAAACAGATGGCAACAAAGCTAGAGAACATCTGCATCTTTGGGGTTTTAAATATCTTATTTGTTTGTAAGTAACAGTGACAAATTGAACATTAGAACAAAAAGTGCAGTTTTCTGAAAATCAATCAACATCAAAGATGTCAAACACTGTGATTCATAAAACTTTAAAGACAGTATTTATCCTGAAGAGCCCTTTAAATCAAAAGAAGAACTAAAAAAAAAAAAAAAAAAAAAAGGACAATGAGTGGAATTTCTAGAAGCAGGTTATTAATTAGAGCCAGTGGCAAGATGTGCAGAAGGACCATCCAAAGTGAATTCCTGGCCTGAATAAAAGGAAATGCTGGAGAACAGAGGGGAAAAGAGCTGAAACTGCAAAAGGCCCTGGAGCCCTTCTCTTGTCTGAAACCTAGCTACATTTCAAAGCCACCAGAAACAAACGGCATCCCCTGCAGTAAGGCCTTACATTATGGGGAAAAACAAAAAAACAAAAATATCCAACCCCCTCCTCAACCAACAAATTAAAAACTAAAAAATCTCCTCTAGAAGACTTTATAAATGAAGAAATAGTGAATAATCTTCTTTGGAATTCTGTCTTCAAATTCACAGTTCTTTTTTAATTACTTAATTTTACTCTGCATATTTTGGCCCTACCCAACTCCATTAGGTATTGACCTAAAACAGGAAAATAAGATTTCCTCTTTCAGGAATTCATGTTCAAAATTTCTTTTCCAAACCATACTGTTGTCAGAGGAAAGATTCCTCCCATGGTGTCAGCAGGCTATGGGTCAGATCCAAAAACGTGAAGCAACAAGTGAAGTGTGACTTGCCAGAGAATTACAATACACTTGCAATATAAGCAAGATAAAAGAGTCACATGTGACTTTAGATCTTTGACTGCTCTGCTATGGATATCTTGAGCAAACTTGGGAAAGTCAGTTCACCTCTGTCTCGTCGTTAGTGCAGTATATTTACTGATCTCATAACCTGTCACTGCTGTGTGCTGCCTGGCTTTCATTCCTGCAGTGCGAACCACACTGCTTGCTGCAAACAGAATTAGAGGTTAAAAAGTATCTTCTACAGACTGAGATTATAGGATGTGGATCAAATCATTCACTGAGTTCTGTGAATGTCCAAAGTTGATTGCACAACCAGGGTCAAATACAGATCTCAAAACCAAACAAACAGAAAAGCTAAACATTTGTCTTAA
Organism: Apaloderma vittatum; assembly: GCF_000703405.1. NCBI lineage: Eukaryota > Metazoa > Chordata > Aves > Trogoniformes > Trogonidae > Apaloderma > Apaloderma vittatum. Next base: position 160,233 of record NW_009724423.1, read on the forward strand.
CCCATGCAGCGTGCAGAAGTGCTGTGGCTGGTGTCAAGCTTGGATTTGGCTTCCTCAGCTGAAATAAGTAAGTCTCAGCAGGACTGAACCAGGGAAGCCTTTAGCTTGAAACTACAGTGAAGCTCAAGCAGCTGAATGTGTGGCAAGATGATCCAGCATCATCAGAAAGCTGACGTGAGACTCATGGGGCGGGATGTCACTCTGGGCATTCAGATATTTCTAGGCTTTAAGACAATGGGAAAGAGGGTCTTTACCACAACCGCAGCAAAGACTACAAGACTGTAGGCTGAATCTACTATGAAAAATTCATCTGCCTGAACTATGAGGGAAAGAACAAGTATTCTAGCTTTGAGTTTCTGCTCCTCAAGCAGGATTGTTGCTATTTCATTCAGAATGGCAATGTGCTCACCTTAAACATGCATAGATGTTTTGTTCACTACCGAAAATGTTGATTTTTGTTTTGTAAAGTGTTTAAGCAACACATCCAGAGGTTTCTACTCAATTATCTTTGGATGGAATCCAAACTGGAAAATCTAACTATACAGCAAAGAAAAATTCTGGACTGTTACTAAACTTACCATGAAGAAAAACAAAAGCCAGAAACTAACAGGCTCAAGTAGAGATAGGAAGATGACAACAGCAAGTTTGAATGTGGTTTGAGACAAATGAAATAAGAAAATTAAGCACCATTTTACCACAAGACCATTCAAAAATCCTGCCAATATTACCTCCAGCAGGTTTACTAATATTAAGAACATTGCCCAAAACTGTAGGCTGGTTTCTTTCTTAATAAATAGGCCTGAATTTGCCATTCTGAATTTCACATTCTTAAATAAGAATTACTTGAATTTCACATTCCAGGGACCCAGTAGGGCAAAGTTTCCTCTACAGTCAGTGGAAAATAGATCCTTCCAAGAGAGATTTATTTGGGTTGGAAGATGGGAGGAGTCTTCCTCTAAAAAAAAGTCATCTGCCTTTACTGATTGAAGTGAATTCCTCATAATTACTTTCCTTGCCTGGGTACATACACGGGCCTAAAGCCACACTGGGACAGTGTGACCACAGTACTGACAACCATAGCTTGAGAGCTGGTAAAGCACGAGACCAAAAAACAAAAGTAGGATAACACCTTACAGAGTCCTTTAGAGTTTAACATCCTAAAACATCTGTTTTTACAACAATGTCCTCCATCAACAACAACAAAGCCTGAACTGTAAACCATGACACATTTTCATATTAAAGGTAGTGATAGGAGAAAGAATTTGGAAGCAAATTTTATCACATCAGAAAATTTCCAAACTCACAGTCTTTTTTTTTGCTACTCTTAAAGATACCGAATATCTGAATCAAAGCACTCTGAAGTCAGGGGCTTTGGATCCCACCTCAGAACTCCAATTAACTCTGCAGGCTTCCCACTTCCAAGACAGTGGGTTACTGATAGTGTCTTCTGCAATGAGTCTCTCTGGCAACTAGGATGATTTCCAGAGTTTGCTTCAGAGGTTGTGCAGCTGCAGATTCATAATCCACTTTTTAAAGCTCTATCTTGACACTGCAATTTCTTTTTCATTTTCCCTGCGGCTCAGTAAAATTCAGTCACACCTCTTTATACATAAGCATAGCTTACATATTTTTTGCTTCATCTGCAAATCATGATTTCCCCCCTCAAACGAACCACCAATTACATTGCTGAAACACACCCATAAGGGACAAAAATGTACAAAACTTCCTACACTCATGCCTGTACCCTTGCCAATAAAGAAAGCTGTACCAAAAGACCTGACAAAGCCTGATGTTATATCTCTTAATTCATCACAGTTAGAAGCAGATACTATATGGAACTGGTCTGTCTTCAACACATCAGCCCTTAAAATGAAATCATCTTGATGAGCATCTGCTTTTCTATATAATTTGAAAACCTTCAAATGGCACATAATATTGAAATATCAAATTTGGAAGTCTAAGAGGAGTTGGCTGCTGAAAGACCCACTGCTGCAAAGGGGCAAATGAGGGCCAAAGTCTTTCTGGGAATGCAATTTTTGAAGTTATTTTAATAATTTAACAATTTTTAATAATTTTGAACTTAATTAATCAATTTTTAAAAACCCACACACATCCAAAACCCTATTGTTCATGGTTAGCATTGTGGCTAGGCAATATTATGGCGACAAAGAAAACACGTTAAGTATGCAACATGCAGTAAGTTAAAGCTTGTCTGGAATGAGTTGCCTCCAGAACTGGAAGCAGGAGAGCTGCACGAGTGTGGCTGTGAGCCCAGACTAATTAGCCCTGCTGAGAACATGTTAACATGGCTATTTCGCTTCCGGGACCCGAGCTAATACGGCTGAATGGTAAAGCATTATGCTATGCGGACAACTCAAATGGTTTTGGAGATAGATCAATTATCTACACAGTGATGCATTACACAATATAGAAACATAAAGAATGTTAATGACCCAGTTATCCCTAGTCACAGTAAAGGCATGGCTAGACTACTTCCAGGACAAGAAAAACACCTCTTAATTTTTACACATAAGCAGCCCCATGGCAGAGCCCACCAGAGACCCTGGACTTGGAGTCATGGAGGAATAGCTCCCTTCTGCCATTCCGGGAATATAAATTGCCTTTAAGCACCAGACGGGAGGTAAGGTCATAGCCTTGAACTCTGCTCATGTTCATGGCTTTGGAAATAAATCACATTATCCAAAGGTGGAATGCAGGGTGTGTCCTGGGCTCTCGACTCAGGAGCTCTTAGAATGCTTACATTCCAGTGTGTTTAAAAAGTACACTTTAACCAAGAGGGCTGTGCCTAATTGCTATATTCTTGTCCCCAGGTACAGCATGGTATATATGGGGGTGGAATGGCATACAAAAAAAAAAAAAAAAGGACAAAGAGCTCACTTGTTCCCACCAGAACAAAGGCCGCTTCTGGATAGTGAGTACTTTGGGAAATATGGGGAAGCATCTGGGGCTAAAGTCTGATTTCTTGGCAGTTGAAGTCTCAGAAATCGGTCTCTAAGACTGCATGCTGTAACTTTTGCAATACATTACCAAAACTGTTAAAGAGAATCTTGTAACACAGCAAATGCAAACCGCTGTAATAATAAACACAATTTTCTTACTGCAGCAGAGAGACTACTGCTTTTGGCTAATTTCCCCTCCATTCCAATAGAATGAGGTTGTAACTATGAAAAAATGTGTTTCTATATAGAAAACAAACAAACAAAATCCCCAACAATCTTTCTTTCTCTCTAAGACCTTTCTGTGGATTTCTGTAAGTTAAGATTTTCATTTCTCACTTTATTTGAGTGGGGAAAATGGGAGGGAAACCTAAGTCTTTTCTAGGGCTACATTTGTGCATATATGAGGTTGTCCTTAAACAAAATTACAATTCTGTCATTATTTTCTGGTGGATATGTATACGAAGATGTAGCTGATTTGTTACTTGCATGGATGCTGCAATTTATTTTTTCCAAATCTGGCTCAGCATCTAATGACTGTGTTGCGTCTTTAGCTGATGCAAACTGGCTCAGCAGTGTGGGCTTGAAGACAATGTAGCTGTGAAAGCTTATGTCTGTGTTTCTAGAAATAGAAATAGGTGGGTCCATGCTCTTAAGAAGTTTTGTATGATCATTTAATATACACATATTTAAAAAGAAAACAAAACAAACATATACACAGTGCTGGTTACACTTTACTAGTTTGTGGGTTATTTTACTTACGACCTGACTCGAAAGAGCAAATAACCCAACAGATTACATTTTATGCAAGTAGGAACATACCATAAGTACTATCAGGTATTACAGATAGGCCAATGATACTTTCTCTGCCTCTCTCAACCCCAAAATAGGAAATGCCGTCTGCCATGATAAATTACACAACTGGTTCTTAAAGTGACTGTTGAAAGCACTTCCTCCCAATTCATACAGATATCCCCTGGTGATATAGAGAATGCAGATGACGTAAATCTAAATCAGTGCTGTTTAGTGCTACAGTGTCTGCGTTATTACAACGCGTGCTTCAAGACGGTAAGTATGGTCTTATGAACAGGACAAGTGACAGCTGTTTGACTCTGAGAAGAACTGCCAGCAATAGTACTGTAATCTTCAGGGTCTGAAAGTAGCTGGGAAAAGGGAAATGTTCTCCAAAGAAGATTTTCCCTAAGGGGGAGGATCAGTGAGAGAGCCATTGAAAATTAGCCAAAGAATTGACTGCATTGACAAACCTCCTCATTAAAAACAACGCCTATTCTAATTTCAGTATGTGTCTCTGGCATTAACGAACAGGAGCCTTACGGCACAGTGAGGTACAGAGGAATTGGGTACTAGCAGAAAAAAAAAAGGGTTTGGACCAAGGAAATTATTTCAGAAGTTGCTGGACTCCTCCCATCCACTGTTATTTTCCGCTTGTTATGTGGAAATAAGGCAAAGGCTTAACTTTGTGTGGTATAGGTCACACTAATGAGACAATGCAAGAAGAAACTGTTGTTATCAACTGTTGCAACCAAAGACATTGATCCAATATCAGAGATAATTAAGCAGAGCAGATGTTTCATATTAGAGCACAGATCCAGAGGTCCATAAACAGAGGAGTCTCTTTGCACTTTTCAATTTAGATTAAATACCTAGTATAATGCCATTTTCATTATAAGAATTTGAATTACTTTTTTTTTTTAGTTGCAGGTAAGCAAAATATGTGCAAAGAAAACAGGAATCTGAATTTTCAAGAGAATTCTGCATCCATTGGGAAGTGCTCACTAAATAAAGCAGACAGTGCAAAACTAACAATAATAATCAACCTACTTACCAGTTTCCATTGTTTTGCTTTCACTATTAAAAATAAAATTCATGACATTTTTTTCCTGTTCACATGAGTACTCTAGAAATTCAGTCTCATTTAAGGTACAATTACATATGGTCATTTCCTTACAATATGTTTGCTTTTATTATGATACCTTATCTCTTTTTTCTCTAGGTGAAGGATGCTGTAGATCTCTAGGTAATATATCTTAGTTTACTATGCCTTTGCTTAAAAATGTTGTCTACCAATTTCTCCTAATGCACTAAGTGCTTTCTCATAATCAGCAAATGCCATGTCTAGCAGCAAATCATATATGTTTGCGTTTCCATTCTGCCATTAATCACTCAGCTGCGAAATACCCAACTAAAGATTACCCATTCCTTCGTCTGGCTAAAAACCTACTAAAGAACTGATTTATGAATAAGGTGTGTTTTGGTTTATTTTTTAACATTTTAGGACATGGATAGAAGTGTGAAATGGCTGTGGTCACTGAAGTCTCCACTGGAGCTACGAGTTTACTGGGCTGCAAGATTTACTCTGTTTTCCAGTGTGTGTCCATTAGTTGAATGGGTGCTCTTCTAGGTGCATCTTACTGAAAATCACAAACTCTTTTTGTTTGTTTGCTTCCTAAGAGGATAATTTTCACTGTCAGCAGTCACATTGCTCAGAAAATGCAAGTAGATGAAAGCTTCTGAATAAAATACCACAGAAATGCATCTACTTGTGTGATCACTATGATGCTGCTGGTGACACCTATTTCATCACATGAGGGAAACATTTGCTCAGAGGTACTACTTACTCATGCAAACACTACTTTGAAGTCCCATTTTTCCTGTCTTTTACCAGTGATACCTGGATTCACTGAGGACCTAAAGACAAGATAGGAGCACTTATACTGACTGCTTCTGTTCTGACAATGCTATGGGTCAAAGGTGTGGCTAGAGAGTATGCTTGACACAAGTCAACAGATGCTTCTGCTGTAGTGTGAAGAAGACCTTAGCAGAACTAGCAAGCTCTACACCAACTGCTGTCTTCACATGCAGGATTTTGTTTCCCTTCATTTTGAGGGGGCTTCTGCCCTTGCCAGAGATGCTTCTTCAAAAAGCGTGCAGCTCATGAAAATCAGTCTGCATTATGAACACCATAGGGGCAGAAATCTTTCATAAGGGGCAAAACCAAGTGTAATGAAAGAGAAAGTGAAGGGAGTCATTGTTTTAAAGGAGGTCAGGCACCAACCAAATCAAACTTTTTACACTGCAACAGACCAGGAGCCAGGTTCACAGAAAATATCGAGTCTATTTTTCAGACATGTATATTTAAGATGGCGTTAGCATTTCATGTTCAGAGGAACTATTATGGTGGCTCATTGAGTAACAACACTATTTTCTCCTGATCTGAAGAGGAAAACAGATTTCTCACAGAAACAAACCAAACATTTTCTTTTTTTTTTTTTTCTTTAAATAAAATAAAGAGGAAGAGTTCTCACCTTACAAACTCTCCCAACTCGGGAAAGGATTGTCTTGTCAGACGTGCCACTGTCTTGTGATATTTCTCGGAAAAAGAAGTAGATCTTGTCATCATCTGGGTTATAGGTGTCCGGGATGGGAAAAGTTCCAATGAATTTTGCTCCTAGAAGTTCCCAAAAAAAGGTTTAGAAATCTGAAGGAAAGTCTAACACTTGATACTAAACTTTTGCTTCAATATCTGCATTTATGTTACATCTTCCAGTGAAATAAAATATCTTTATATAGACATGTAGTGGCAAGTTTCTTACTAGCTCTGAGAAAAAAACACCATAGATTCTGAGGCATTTACTCTGTGTGTGATGTTTTCATGTTTATATTTTACCACTGCTTGCATAAATATGCAGCATTGGCTATTTTCCCCTCTCTGAATATAGTATAACTCTCAGTACAAAATATTGCCTAAAAAAATCTACATTACTGCTTCAGCCACCAACATCAAGCTAAGTAGATTTTCTGAAATCACAAAGGATAGAATTTAAATTAATTTAATTACACATTGAAGCAATTTTGAGTACAGAAATACACTACTGTTTACTAGAGATAGCTTGTACAGGAATGAAAGAGCCTCTACTGATCCGCAGGATTAAGAATTCAATATAAACGACAGCTTTCCTGAGTTAAAATTTTTCTACATATCTGTGCAATAACAATCTCACTGACTATATCTATCAAATCCAATACAGTGCCATGCTGAGATTTTCAAGTTAGCACACCAAACTCCACAACTAACTGGTCAATATTCAGAACACAGTTCCTTGTTCTGCATGAAAACAGATAATCTATATCAACATAATGGTTCATTTGGGTTATTTAAGTCTGCTTTTTGCAAGAAATGCTCCAGCATTCCTTGCCTTGACATGCTGAACTGTTACATTACTTCTGGTCTCTTCCACAGCAAGCTTGAGTGCCTCTGCCTGCATTTTATGAGGATGTTTACTGGCACAAGAATTTAATACACGTCCTTTCCTGTCTTCCTCAGCTCCCTCTGTGACCTTCAGTCCTTCTCTACCTGCTCACTAGTTCTGTATTTTTGGTTTTGGTTTGGGTTTGGTTTATCCTTTTACTTTAAATCAGAAATTTGAATTCCAGAATTCCAGGGGTCCCTGACTGCAGCGGAGCAGGCAATGACAGTGTCTTGCACAAGTGAATCAGATACTCGGCGAAGTGACTTTTAAGATATTCTCCAACATGCTACAATAGTTGAGCTCTCTTCAGGGCGCTTGGATCAATGGCATTTTTCTTTAAACAGAAGTGGCTATACAAATACGGTGCAAAGAGACTCTTGACTCTAAAATACATTCTTTCAGCAATAAAATACACAGTCTGTCCCCTGTGAGCAGGCAGGCTGCAGTAGAAAGCAGTAAGGAGGGCGGTGTAGGATGGTAGAGCAAACAGAGCACACTGGTGATGTGTGGGGAATACTATTATCAGCTTTTAATGTATCTTCATGCCTTTGTCCTTCTTATAATGATTGTTACTTTATATTAGCCTTGAGGAATTTTCACCATGAACTCTACAGTACACACAGGACAAAAAGAGGGTCCTTGATTCAAAGTTCACAGTCGAAGACAAAATGGGATGTGTTTAAGTGCTGAATGTGCACCTTCGTGACAGAAGAGTAAATTTATGGATCAAAATAGCCACAGTGCTGCTTCCATTTTCAACTTTTCTGACACTAGAGATTGGTGTCAGCAGAAAAATGAAATGATGTAGGCATCGAGCTCTGTAAATTTAAGTTAGGATTTCAAAATGAGCATAAAGAAAATATTCAGTTACCCCTCAGGGTCTGTAAGACTACTTTGAAGATCAGATCTCTAAGCATGAATAAATACATATATATGCTTCCAGTATGGTTTCTTAAATATGAGGTTAGCAAAATAGCTGTTTAACAGGGAAACCTATGAAATACTTCTATATCGTGCTTTATTTCACAGATTTTTTTCTTTCTGAATCCACGTTCACAGAACAAAACTTTGAATATATGTGGTTTTTTTTAAATTAAATTTCATTGCTTTACTTGGCAAGCCAAATGCAAAAACAAATGTCTCAATACCAGTTCCTGGAACGGATTTAGAAGAATATCTAAAAAATTAAAGGAACAAAAATATTTAATGATTTTAAATCACAATTGAATACACTGAAGTTGAAAGTTATATCCAAACAAAAATACACTGTTAAAGATATGAAGACAATGAGACCAAAAACAATTTGATGAAGGAGATCATGATCTGAAAAGCACATTACGTTTTGCAAGTGAGATCTTTGTCTCATCTTTTGTAACCTATCCATGCTACATAAAAAGTGCACTTAAACCAACTGTGAATTAGGTTTTTGGATTCCTTGCATGGGAAACATATCATATGATGGTGATTTCAAACCACTGTTTGTTTTGCTATACACAGTTGTCCCCCCATAATTGCTTTAATAGAAGATTTTCTCACATATTAATTTCATGGCTAAGTTGAATTTAACCCACCACGTAGAGCTCTGTGATGACATAGAGGCTCTGACAATAAGTGGTACAATAAACTCAGGTGTTTCTCACACTTTTTATAAACATGTCCTTGTGGTCTAATGAGAACTGTGACACCCAGTTCTTCACTGGTGGATTCACTGGAGTGTTTGTCGTTGCTCTTGGTTACCTGCCAGCTCTCATAGCCTTCTAACACCAGCAGCAGTCTTAGTGTGACCGTGTGTGTCTTAGTAAGACCTACAGAGAGGTAAGACTCATTAGGCTCAGAAGAAGAAGATAGGAAAAGAGGAACAAATCCCAGAACATGAAGAAATGAAAAAAACCACCCAAAACAGTGGGAGGCAGCAGCTCTTTGCAGTTGGGCTGCCAGAAATACACAAGATAAAGTGCTAAGGGTAGTGCCGACCTCATTCACCTTTAACTATCTAGAAGTCAAGCTCTGAACCTGTACTCATACAGGAACTCTCACAGGGAGGGTCATAAGGAAAAAAGTGACCATGAATAATCCTATTTTGAGACAGATTCCTACAATAGGTGGGGTGAGTCACCCTCTGGAAGTGTCACCTCACTCTGTAAATTACAGAGACAAGTGAAAAGACTGAGCTTTTGCCTTTTAGAGTTAACTGAGCAGAATCCCCTCTAAAGTTCACAGGATATAAAGAAGTTATTGCCTTCAAGTCTTTGCCTTGACAAAGATTACTAAATTGCAATTAAAAAAAATTTAAAAAAAGATGACTGTAATTCAGGAAAACACTCTCTCTGACTATTTTATAACAGAGGGAGGAATGTGTATCTGTTTCATGCCTGCCTATATGTAGGGTTTGGGTATCCCATCACGGGACACCTCCTTCCACCCACTGGGCAGGAGCAGGGCAGGCTTGGTTCCAGTGGGTGCCTTTTCCATCTGGAGTGGGGCCACCAGCCCCCGTGTCTTGTCCCTAGCCACGGCCACTGATAAAGTAGAGCCAGCCAGCGGCTGTGGGAGCGCCTGATGCTTTCGTTCTGCAGAAGAGCTAAGTCTGAGAAGAAGCAACATCCCCTCTGTCTTCAGAGTATGAGCCTGTGTGAGCGTGAGTCATGGGAAAGATTAGCTGCCTTCCTCCCTTTCTCCTTTGTGGAGCTGCTATTCAGTCACTGAGATTAAGGCATGTCTTAATTAGTCAAGATAGAGTTGCCTTGCAAGGAACTGTGAGGTATCCTACGCATTTTTCCTTTGTGCTTTGTCTTTCCCTCCCTTCCCTCAGGAAAGGATAATCCTGTTTCTAGAAACAGAATAAAACTAAACTTTAAAAATATTACGGTGCTTTATAGCAAAACTTCTTCACTTTCTGGAAAAATAAAAAAAGAAAAAACAACCCCCAAGTTATACATCTTATGCTAAGTAAAACATGAGTCATGACTGGAAATAAGTGTTTTCTAATTGTACAATTACTCAGGTACGTACAACTTTTCCTGGAGGCAAATGAGATCTAGGTAAATGCTTGGTAAATGAGTGTTAGATCTAGGGGTGGAGGGATTTAGATGAGATGGGAGTTTTAAACCTGAAATCAAGTAAATATTTTCATTATACAAATATCATCTGAAAACACAAATGTATGTAAATAGTAATGTTACACAAGAAGCTAGAAATATAATAGCTACCCTATGGCTTATTACAGAAATGATCCCATCATTTAGAGTTGCACTCAAAATTTTCTCCAGCCTTAAAAGGACTGTTTCAAAATATGAAAAGCACCTAGTTTATATCTATGCCTCTTAGTATAACACTGCATGGACTGTGTATGCGAAGTCTTACACAGAGCATGGCTGTAGTTTTTTATGTGGCTGGAAACAAGGTAAACCTGAAGAATATGTGAGGTCTTCAATGTTTATACAGTGTGGGCTAATTTTCACGTCGCAGTCTAGCACACTAAAGCTGTTTTTCAAACTCAGACGTATTAATATATTATTCTCCTTAGAAAACTTTCACAAATACAGACACTTTGAGTGAAAACAGAGTAAAACATGAATCAATCTAAAAGAAAGCAGACAAACCCCCTCACCCAGCCTCCAAACTAAAATACATAAACTGTTCTCAAACCTTTGGTTTATTCTGTTTTCTTGTACTGTTCCCTTGCCTCAAACTGCTCATGAAGAAACATTAATAGCATAAAGAAATGCTTGGAACTGGATATCTAAGCTATAAGTTCTTTCAAGCTGCAAACTGAACTCTGTAATGCTCATCAAGGTGGATCTATACTAATGATAACACCATATGCTCCTCAGCACCAAACTGCAGTAAATCTTTCTTTTTAGGATATAATAGCATCCTTTAGGAAAGTGGTTACCTCAGCCATCTTTCCACACTGAGCACCAGCAGGCTGCCAGTGATAAAACTGGATATTCATTTGAACGGTTAGTTCCAGTTAGAGAACTGCCCGCTGAATGGACCCATCCTGGTCCATATCACTTACAGCCCATTTCTGGTTTGCACTGCACAAGGGATGTCTAGAAATGAGAGACAGGAGAGATGAGGCAAGAAAGGTCTTGACCACAGGAGATGTTAAGTGGGATAAGTCAGCAGAATCTAATGTGAGATTTTTCTATCTGCCCTAAGGACGGCTCCTATCTGGAAAGGCAAAATGACTTCAAGAGGCTTCCCCTTTCCTCCTCATCTCACAGTAGAAATCCTGAGGTGATGGAGTTACATCTAGACAGAAACATAAAGTAACAGCTTAAAAGAAGGGAAGATGGGGTAGGGGAAAAATTATAAAGAAAAAGAACATTTCCCTCTCGTTGAAGTCTCAAAGAGTTAAGAGGCAAAATTACCCCTTTCAGAAGCTGTCTGCTGGGAAGGCAGCTTAACCCTGTGGTCAGCAGGCCCTGGCTTTACAATACACCCATAATAGTTACGCAGGCATCCTGAATCAGAGCCAGTGTTGCCACATCTTTAAAGACAGTTGATGGCTAAAAGGGGGATGCTTTAATTGACCAGGGTTAGCTTGTGAGCAAAGTTTTCCATGTTACTCTGTGTGTGGTTTAAGACTGGCTGGGTGTAAATGCAGCCAGTTTTTTAGAGGGTTTACTAGCTCAGAATGTTTTTTAATAGGCAAGTCAAAGCAGTGTTTTGCTTGGGAAGCTATTTTAGGGTGCCCTTAGTGGTTTTAAAATGATCCTCACAGCAACAAAGGGTATTTTTCCCCCTCGAAAAAGGAAAAGAAAAAAAAAGACCTTCTACCTAAACCCATGGAATTTCTAGTCTGTCAATTCAACATGTTGTAGGGAACAGCTTTTAACAAGTGATCGGAAAAAAGGTTTTAAAAAAAATATTCCAATAAGACTGTATATAGAAGCATTTAAGTCATGATATTATTCCAATTACAGTACTATATACAGATGCATAGATCAAAGACGGAAAGAATGATTAGGTCTTATGGACCCACTCTTTACTTAATTAGCATTTACACCTCTGTGCCTTTTCTCAAGTGCATTTTTGTTCCACTGAGCTCTTTTAAAAAAAGCCTACGTAATCCGAAGATACCATGATACAATATCTATATTTATAGTTACTGGACATGTATTTATATAAGAAAGGGGCTATTAACTTCAGAGAGGCAGGGACAATGCAAACGACAACAGCATATGTTTGGGATCTTACCAGTAAGCCAGTAATGTTCAGAAATGTCAGTTCTGATGTAATGGTGGTCGTGAGAAGGGCCCAGAGAACGTGTTAGAGCAGTGTCTTTGCCAAGGAAATCAGAAGCTGTTCCAGCATAAAGATACTCATCTGCAAATGAAAAAGAAATAGGGTTTCTACAGCTGTGGGATAAACAAAATTAACACTATTTGTGTTTTGTTGGTTGAACAACACCTGTGTTTAATTGGCCTATGAACTAATTTAATGTTTTAAAGAATTATTGGCTTATATTTTTAATGAGATTTTGGGTTCTGTGAAGTTAGTTACATCTAAATGAGGGTAATATTTTTAATTACATGTCTGAGAAGCAAAGGAGTGCAAGTCTAATTTTCAGATCTTTTAGACACCCAGAAAAGTAAATTCTCCAGGCTTTAATAGGTGCCGGGCTCTTAAGGGTGTAAAGGTGTATTTGATCTGAACTTCCTACCAGATGAGCACTGACTGTGGACCTGGAAGCCATGGCAAGGACATGACCATCTATCCCTTCAGGCTAGCTCTTGTGTTCCAGGCTTCCCACGATCCTGATGGCTTTGCTGTTCCTGGGCTTGAGCTGGTAAACATGACGGACCCCTTGCCATGAGAACTTTGCAGTTTGGCCCTTTCCTGGTGTAGGGATCTCCATCCAACACTGCATTCACAAACTGGAATTTAGGCACCATGGGAATTCTTCTCAACTATGTGATGTGTCCATGGTAGGAATATGGCTGCAGACCCAAATCGTGATCATTTTAACACTAAAATAAATGAGACATCTTGCTTCCATAAGGCAGCCAGAATTCGTCTCATAAGAAAACTGTATCTATAACATAATATAGTGTGCTTGCTGCAACTGCAATTGCTATTTAGTCTTCTGCCAGTTTTGTGGTCAACACAAAACTTTGCAACCTTAAGAATTTCACAGTACTTTGTATTTTCCTTCAGATCATGGTAGCTATCTAAAAAGACACAAAGAAACAATATAACTGTGATCTTTTTTCTTTGCTACACATTGCACTTTACAATTGTCTTTTTTTTTCTGCAAAATAACAAGATAGTTTTGTTGATTGGAGGAGTTTGGGTTTTGTTTAATGATTTACAACAATAAATCCCTGGAGTTCGTAAAAAAAAAAACAGGTCACATTCATAAATGACGGTCATTTTAAAAGATAAATGATACACAAAAATTCCCTTCTAGGAGTTCCATCTCCAGGTTTTCTGATGCTCTGGGTGGAAACATTTCTCAAGATCTTTTCGAGAGAAGTCTTTTGTTGAGAGTGAATGCAGAATAAATACCATTTAACACAGATGTTTGTGTTTTCATTTGCAAAAGATATAAATGCACTTAAAAAAATAAGATCAAGGGGAAATAAAAAACCAAAACCACAACCCACGATCCACAAGTTCTTTACTTGGTGAAAAAAGATTTATCAGCTTTCTTTTTAGCTCATTACTATTGTTACTTATGTATTATTTCCACGACAGTGTTGGAAAGCACATCTTTCAGACAGCATGTCGCCTTTGTAAAGAAACAATAGTGCATTCTGAAAGGTATTTGTCATAATGAGGAATGGGCAGGGTAATTGGTGTTTGCTAACTGACAGGCACTCAGTGATCAATAAATGTGCAGGGCTAACAGAAATTCTCCATCTTTGCTTAGGCTCTGCTGACAAGGCATTTTCAGCACTTCTCTCTGCTTTTGGTAGCTCTCATTTCAAGTTCCAGTTGTGTCCAGAACGGTTTTGGTGAGCAGTAATTTGTAATAGAATCTGGATGATGAGCAGGTGATTTTTCCGGTCAAAAAACATAGCTTTTAAAATTTATCTGTGGAATTTACTTGGGATGAAATGCTGTGTGGAATTCAAAGAGAGATTATGCATTTCTACAAAGAACTAAAATTACACCATTGTATTAACCTTCATACATGAATGAAAATAGAATACTATTTAGTTCATATATGTATAACTGGTTAGAAAGTGCTTTCTGAATGATGCAAGTAATCTTTATCACCATTTAGCAGGTAAATAAAACTAGGTAGAGAGAAGTGACAGGCCAAAGGTTACTCCTCTCATCAGTGGCAAAGAGGGAACTGCATCCCAGTGCAGTATCTTATCCATGAGCTATATCGTTCTCCTGCCACTTTGGGGAATAAAGTAATTATCAAATGATAGGCCAAGAACACATTCTCTAGTCAGGCTTGCAACTCTTTACAATGCTTCTTGTACACTATTGCAAAGCATTTGACACCAGGTACAGTCAGAGAAGAGATACTAGAATACTCTGACCATTAATTTTATCTAGCCTGAGAATTCTTACGTACTGAAGTTCATGTTTTATTTAGCTAAAGCATGGCAGCTTCTTCATTTTACAAGATTTAATAGAGTAGTCAAAGCATTAGAGCGCTACTGAAATTAGCCAACAGTATAATAAATCATGGAGTTCTATTGCAAAAAGAAGAAAAAAAAAAAGTTAAAGTTTCTAGAATCCCATTTTAAAAATAGACTTCATGGTCATTACACAGTACTAGGGGTCCCTGAGAAGAATAAGTGCTGCCTTTAATCTATTGTTTTTAATAAAGGAAGTCCTGCCCCATCTGTTGGGTCAGAATCACAAATCATCTATCTTATTATCTGAGAATAAAGACTGAGCATTTGTCATATTCTTTTTATAACACAGAGTGACTGATACTTCAAAGCATTGTCACCACTGCTCTTTGGCTGTAAATGAAAACGTCATGGTGCTCCACTCTTATCTTGTATTCATATGCTTGATGGACAAGTTAAATGAAAATTGTCCAAAGCTATGAACCAAACCATGACAAAAGTAGCTCTTACAGTGATTTGAAATCCAGAGGTCAAGCTGACATTCCTTGGCACCAAATGTCAGACCACACAGCGCTGTGACACAGGCAGCAGGCAGATTGCACTATCTGCTTCCTTAGGCTTCCAGCTTCAGAAGTGGCTACTCGAGTAAATAGAAACCTCAAAAATGTATTTATGGAAATAGTGGATGTCAGCAGACTTCAAAGGGCAGAACATATTGATAATTGCAGAAAGAGGCCCAGAAGCCCTTCAAACATTGTCTGTCCATGTGGTTTTTCTTGTTGTCATCTTAAAGGAGAAATGACTGGGTGTGGATGAAATCTCTTCTGTGCTCAACTGGCAGAGGCTGCACAGCTGTGCAGATGTCTCTGTGCATTGGTGCATTTCCAGCTCTTTGGTATCTGCAGACTGAAGGCTCCTTCAGCTCTGAGAGCACAAACCAGCACTGAAGACATGATGAAGGCTGGAGTTGCTCTAACAATGGCATCTGCTGAGCCTCTGAGCCCAGGCTCCCATACAAAGCCATTGCATCTCTGAGAGGAGCTCCTGGCTCTGATGGTTTCTTACCTGCCATCACTGAAGCAAATGGTTGCTGAGGATCAAAAGGGCATTTCAATCTGCCAGACTCCAAGTTCTGAGTATCCAGCCGGAATACCGTTTCCTGAGAATAAACACATATTCATTATCCTGGTATGGCTGCAAAGAAAAGCTCACTTAAACTAACTGTTCTGTTAACGTATGAAGTGACATAACTGTCATCTCAGTATTGGTGCTTATAGTCCATGTCTCTTTTATATCTGGGGGGTTTTTTTAACTCAAAAAAGTATTGACAAAAATCTAAAAAAATAAAAGATGCATTGCTAATTTCTACTCAAATTAAAAGCTGGATTGTACTTAAAAGGCATTGGCTTCTATTTGGGAAAGTGCTGATAGACTGTTGCAATAGGACACCCAGAAGGAAGGATATTGTCTGACTCTTAAATTTCTCCAGGGATTGCTGAATAATGTTTGCAGCAGACACAGTTCAGCCCTTTTTAAATGAAAGCAGCATATGCTCTCTCTTGTTATTTTTAACAAGGCAAATGATACAAGAGCAATCAGAATAGATCCCTGAAGTTCCCAAATACAGTGTGATTAATTCCTGGGTCATAGAATAAGGGCGCAGAGAAAGATAAAAAAAATAAATTATTTAAAAACTATTCATGATATTTTCAGTGAGCAATCAACAGCTCAGTTGTTGTAAGCATCAATCTGAAGTTATATTATAGTTTTGAATTGCCAGCAAGGATGCTTTCTCTTGTTCCTTTCATTAATTTCCTAAAAGCCAAGTTAACCTGAAAGCTTTAGTGAGTTCTCCTGAAGTCAAACTGATTACTCAGAGGAGTAAAATGAAGTCTTGGCAGGTATAGAGACTTGATTTTCAGAATTTGGCTGCTGTTAGAGAAGAGAGACTGCCTACAGAAGCGTTGTAAACAAACTATCCTACCTACAGCAATATTCTAAATCCCACCAGGAATCAAATCACTGTATGTTTAAAACCTATTGTAGGGAGATATTTTTTAGTCTAGCTTAAAAAAAACACCCCTGTGATTCAAACAATTACTTTTAAAAGATTGAAATTATTTTAATTATTTGTTTCTATATCTCTACTTTGCAAGAGAACTGAAGAGTACAAATGAGATTTAAGTATGCCCAAAGATGGCCACATAGGATCAGACTTCATAACACATTAATTCAATTCATCCTTAATGCATATCAGATTATAAACGATTGAATCTATTTCATTTAGGTGTCTCCTAAACTCTCTAGGTTCAGAAGACAAAAGCCCAGGATATTGAGTAATTAAGCTACTTAAAAGTAAAAAAAAAATCAATTCCAATCTAAGAACATAAATTCCACTTCCTCTAGCAATCCTAGTTGATACAAAGCAGAATTTGATCAGCCCTTGTGATCTTCCCAAACCTGTGGGATTTCAGGTAAAGCAAATTCTCAGGCTACTGAAGTGCACCAAACACACCATGGACAAAACTAAATTAAGAATTAAACATTTTTTTTTTGGTAACAATGCTGTGTTACTGACCCATTCTACTTTCTCCTAAGATGTGCAGTCCTGAGCTGCTCAGAGGACCCTTTGCCTTGTCCCATGCAAAGAGGCTGGCTGCAAGTCCAGCGATACTCACGGAACCAAGGGCTTTAGAGATCAACATCAAATATTTCAGACTTCACCCAGACAAACTAATGGACACTACCAGGCATTCACACAGAATTAACCTCCTGCTTTCATTTCGGACAAAGCTTTCAAAGAAAAGAGCATCCCTTGGAGAGCTGTGGCTAACAGCACCAACCGGGCCAAGCCTCCTCTTCACCAGCCAAGAGAAGTTTTGGCAGCGACTGCAGCAATAGCAAGACTAGGACTTTAATCCCCGTTAATTGTGTGATCCTTTAGGGGATTTGTACTGCTTCAAAAGCGTTGTCTGCTGCGGTTTTGAGTCACCTGATCCGCACTGTTTTTCTCTCTGCTTTCACAGCACCGGCACTGGCCAACAGGCTGCTGGGCAGATCCACCAGCAGCTTTCAAAGGTCAGCAGAGCCTTGCCTGGTTTCACAGCCTCTGCGAGATCGTCTCAGGCCCCAGCTCTCCCAGGCATCCCACAGCTTCCTGAGGAGGTTGTTAATTATCATACACCCATTCTCCACTCTTATAATACAGAGATTAAAAAAATGGGGGGAAAAAAGGGAGGGAAGTGAGGGAGAAGGAAAGACTGAAAGAACAAATCTGCACTAAAAGTGCTTTGAATTATCATGTAGGACTCAGTTCACACAATAAGGAGACATTTTCAGTTGCCTGTCAAATTTATGTCTGTCCTCAGCACCCTCCTGCCTTGTCACAGAGGCAGTGTGAGGACAGTGGCTGTAGGGTGTTGTGGGTCCAAGAAAGAAAGGCAAAATATACCTGATGCCATTCTAAGTTGTTAATTCAGCTGCATCATCAGAAGAGATGCACCATCAGAAGAGACCTGAGTAGTGCTGAAGACTGGCCAACGTACCACTGCAGCTGAGCAACCAGGAGGAATGCAGGAGGGGCAGGACTGGGAGAGGGTGAGGGGATTAGGAAACACAATATTAGGATTCTTCTTCCATTTCCTCTCATAAGGTAATTGGTCACATCTAATTGAGACAGACCCCTTGTCTAGACTGGCTGCCAGACTGAAGAATCAGACCAAATCCATAATTTCATAATGTCTGACGAAAACCTTCACAAGTGAAGTAGTTAAAGGTGCAGTGGTAGAGTGAATAAGGCATCCCGCTAATGACCCAGAGATAGATCAGAGCCTTTCTTATACTCCTTCTGTGAGCTATTCTGTTCAATTCAGATATGCATTTGATCATTCAGGCTAAGCAATCAGCACGATACAAGAGATGCAAAATTTCAGTTGAATATTTGAAGTAGCAAAGCAAAGAAGCCTACAAAACTATTTCATTGAAAATCCAGTTATACAGCACACATCAAAGAGTACCAGAAGCATTAATGGCTTATTAGGGAA
>NW_009724423.1:179057-256545 GCF_000703405.1 Apaloderma vittatum
AGGTTAAGGCAGCTTCAGTTTCTCATAATACAGGCAGCCCTCTTGGGCTGGCCAACCAACCCACAGGTTGCGTGGAGTATAATGATGGGTCTTTAGCCTGGGCAAAGATTTATTTTTCTGTGAGCATCAACCCTTGATTTCATATCAGAATCACTCTGAACAGATTTCATGTTACCACATTTAATAACGTATCATTAGATCTCTTTTCTTATATTCTGGATTTCACTGAGAACGAAAGAAAGGAGAAAGCTATTTCCATAGCAGCATAGTAAGCCTGCACCACAGGCAAGTAGCCAGACAGGTCACATTTCAACATCATTTGAGAACAGAGCCAGTGTTATAAATATAGCCAAGGTGCTATACATATAGGAGTTAAAAAGAGACTTGTGTACTAAGTGGCTGCTTGACACAACAGCAAAATTCTTCTGTTGTGGGGGTTAGGTCTCAAACATTTAGCACTTAGGATAGAGATTTCTTTGTCACCAGCAAATGAAGGCCAATCAGCTGCTAACTTCAGTTCAGGAACATGCCACTAGTGATGGAGGATACCCAACATCTACTTAGTGACAGGGCTTCAAACCATCTGCAAAGTCCTGAGATGCCACATGGGACTCAGGCTCAGAGACCACTTACACACTGAGAATTATTCTCATGCACAAAGAAAAAAGAAAACATCTCTGTGGACCACGAGTATATGTACATTAAAAAATAGAAATACCGGTGTCATCTTGATCTCTGCATGCATGTGTGTGTATGTAAGCAGAAAGCATGTGCGGAAATGACTTAGTAGAAAGAACGACATCTGGGTTAAATGTTCTCTTCACTTCGTTAATCATATGAAAGTGTCATTCTGAAGAGCTTTGCGTATTAAGGCTTGCTGAGGAAAATGTTTTGTTCAAAAGCGATACGCACATATCAAATGTGAGAACATGAATTCCCGTCTGACCTCTAAAATCCACCATTTACCCTGTTATTTATGCAAGCTGCTGTCAGTTCATTTTTTTACACACTCACATAGTATTTTCCAATCTATGATGAATGCTAAACAAGAGCTGAACAAGACAAGGGTTATTCTTTGGCATGTCAGAGTAGTGAGGAAATTAAATTACCTCTTTGTGAGTTCCAAGTTCAATGTATCCACAGAGAGGGTGAAATGCTCCTGTGCCACAGACATAAACGTGGGTTCGGTTGTAGGGCTGGAGAACCCTGATAAAATTGGCACATTCTGTCTATCGGGAAAAGAAAGAGAAAGGTTAATTTTCATGTTTATTCTTCTCTTTCACATTATACATTGTGCTAGGTTATAGCAGTAGTATTGGTGTATTTAAACTCAAAACTACTGTAAGGAGACTGTTTACTAAATAGTTGAAAGTTGTGATGGCTACAGTTTTGCAGGGGCTATCTACTAGGCAGTTCATCAACCAGACTTGCAAGCCCAGTTCTGCTGTAACGCCACAAGAAGCTGTGTGGTCAGAGCACAGCTTGGAGGCTCAGCCGCTGTTGTAGCAAGCAACTCCCATTAACAACTGGGCAGAGGTTGGAGAGCCACTGGGTTAGTCTGGCTACCAATCCTCCTGCCTGAGCTCCCAGTTCAGGGTTCTGAACAAACTTTAATGCCACAGATCACATGACAGAAATTGTTGTGGTGGGCTGAAGGGCTTCAGTGCACTTCTAAGGATATGGTTTGTGTATAAGTGAACTTTCTTTGCAGCAACCACATCCTACTGGTCACTTTTATTTCTGAGTCCCAAGGGATGCTCAGGCCAGTCCTGGCTCTACCTGGGCTTGGTCCTTGCTGGTAAGTAGCACCAGTGGCCACTGCACACTGCAAGGGTGCTGCATGGGGTGATAGGAAAGGCTTGCTGCAGCTTTCCTCAAAATTAAATACATACATATACACAGAACAAGGTACTTAGGAGGCAATATACAAGAGGTATTCATATGTTCATGCTACCACTCTACACCCAGTGAGAGGCAAGCTACAGAGACAAGGTAGGAAGCAAAAAGGAGATATTTATAATTCATGTCCAGAACAAATATTCCCCTCTCTAGTGTCTTTCTTTTTGTCTTAGTGTAGAAATAGATGAGCACAAATCCTCTATACAGACCAGTATCAGAATTTTCCCAGTGCTCAGCAGAGGTGTTGTTTAGGTTTTCTCTGCTGTAAAGATAAGGGTAGCAATAAGTTAGGATAAAAATTTGAAATTCCTCGGGCAGAGAACTGAAAGAGTGCTTTGCGCTGCAGTCCACCTTGGTAACAGAGAAGCTGGATAGAAACCATAAGATTTGTGAAGAGAAAAGGAAGAAATTTTACTACAGAGCCAGGAAATATTTACTTCTATAGTGGGCTCTAGACATACGATGTAATCTGTGCTATGCAAAAGAGATATGAAAGTTTTAACATATATATAGAAGCATCTTAAATATAGTTCCTAAAGAGACTTCCTAAAGAAGATTTGTGGTTCCAGGGAAAAGCTGATGAGTCTGAGATTCTCTTTTAACCTTAACTGCAGCTGTCTGTAAATTAAGTTAATTTGTGCTCTGCTCTGCTACTCTGTTTTGTTAATGAATTATAATAAAGTTAGACTGAGGATATTCCCAAGAAAAAAAGAAGCAATTCGATGGGGAAAAAAACGATTTCATTTGAGTATACTGTGTGATACATTTTAGAGGAAGGTGCATTCATCCCTCAACTTCTTTACTACATACAAGGATGGCTTAGCATGATTGCTGCTTTCAATATTGATTTTTTTAATTGAAGAAAAACAAGTGTAACTTTTTGATATAAGAAAAAACATTTCTTTAGTCCAGGAAAAGAGTGTAACAACAATTTATTAATCCATTTTGTACATTTAGAAACAAATATGCAGAAATACAATATTCTCAGCAATAATAAATCAAAAAACCCCCATACTTACAAGGGCATCTTTCCCAGCTAATTTGCATAATTCTAGCTTTTCTTTTGCTGCAGGCCAGTAAATCTGTAACATAGTTAAAATAAGACAAAGATTATGAATATTGTAAATAGTCCTGTGACTGTAGTTCAGCTATTTTCTTGAATGAGCAGTTAAACCAGATTTATGCATGCTGACAAAGTTTGCATGTACATTGAAACGAACATGATTTCAAATACAGGGTTCCATCATAAAAAGTGAAGACGCTTTAAATCAAAATCCCTGTTCTTTGTTCATTTCTTCTATGTACTTTAAAAATACTTAGGTGATCTGTCTTACACACTTTGTCACCATTATGAATTGTACAGTTTTCTCAAAGATACGATGAGCCAAATCATCTTGAGACTTAACTGACTGCAAAACAAGGCAAACTACCTATGTGATGAATTTGGTCCAGTGAACTTGGCAAAGAGATTATAAAACACATGTAGTCGTTACTGCCAATTTTCAAATGAAAAGAAGTTTTGTTCAAAACCTAAAGGTAGCTGAAGGGAAATTTGTAGAACAAAAAGTACATTTGACAGTCTCGTGTAGCGCATGGTTTAAAAATGTCATCTATCAACACTAACTGAGTTTACTGAGAAAATGACATAGAAGTTTATAGGAGAACCATGTACCTTAGAATACTAGTAGCATATGTTATTACTGTTTTTTTCTTTCATCTGCAATGAAGAAGTCTATAAATTAAGTTTTCGTGTAGATGGAGCCAGATGACAAATTACTATCAGTTACTGCAATCCCAATTATGTTAGTGAAGAAATAGCAATGAACAACAGCTCAGATTCTGGCTCATTTATTTCAATTACACAGTCATAACTGGAAACTATTGGATATATGTTTGATTTCACTAACTTAAAAATAGAAGCTAAATATAAAGTCTTCCAGAACCACCATGCTAAACATGGATCTTTTCTCCCTTTTATTTCGACAAGACAAAGCTATAGCCATTTCTCATGACTACTAACAAGAACAACAACAAATCACACTAATTTTTGAGCAAATATTGTTAGGAAATTGCTACAAGTCCCAGAAACTAACGTGCAGGTTACTAGTAGTCATAGATGTTTTAGTGTAGTGTTGAGTCTCAAATCACAGTTTATCAAATCATAAATAATGAATAGGAATAAAGAACTATTATAATATGCATTAGGAAAAAAATCATAATTAAGCAAAGATGCACAACTCAACGACATTCAAGAGAAGTTAACTACTGTAACATTCCCTTTCTGTCACCCAGTTTTTGGTACCTTGTTGGATGTGGCATACCACATACCTAGTCCCACACCAGCAAGGAGAGAAAAAGAGTGCCCTGTGTCAAATAGCTTTACCACCATCCAAAATCTACAATCACTGTCCTACTCAATCTAGAAACAGTCTTTTTATTTTACTTTTTCTCCTCTTCCCAGTGAAAATGGATGTATTTGATTTCTGGAAGGAAAACTAATTTTCTTCCCAAGTGAATTTACAGTTACCTTTTTGATTAGAAGCTCTTAGGGAAGATAATGTCTTTTGAGTTACTTAAACCTTAAGTCTTCACAGCAATATTTATTTAAAGTCAGAGATAAGGCAGTATAACATCTCAGCACTGGAGCACAAATTTGCTTTCCCAGCTAATTTTCTCAGAATGATGTTATGATAGCATCCAGGTACCAGACCACAGCTGGAAATCCGCCGTGACAGGTTTTCTAAATTACACAGTGTCACAGGGTATGGAGGAAAGTACTGGAAACATTGCAAAGCCATCAGGAAGAGCTGAAGGTAGCACTAGGTCTCTGCCTGGGCAGAGTGGGATGAGTCTTGCTTGTAGCACTGGTCTGCTGCAAGTGCCGCTGGGTTAAAGAGGAGACCTGAGGCTTAAGAGGTGCTGGTGAGGAAAAATTGATGAAAAAGAACAGCTGGAGGAATATAAGATCATGAATTTCCAAATACATTTGGTCAGGAAGACTAAAGCTGAGATTTGATCTTTTGTTCCTTTGTACCTAAACTTTATACCCTGTTCTGCCCAAGGTCTCTGTATGAGTAACAGAGAAAGCTAGAGGTCTTTGAGTGTTTTGGGAGACTCTTGGCCAATGTCTACGTTTCCAATTAGGTAGATAAGATGTCCCTCATTAGGCTTTTAAAAATGCCCATCTCTCCTGGCCAACTGCATGAAGGAACCAGACTGCTGTGTTGGGAGACCCAGTTACATTCAAAGACATCTGCTTGAAGGCATCACACATACTACTGAACTCGACTCTACCCTCAATTCTTCTCCAAATTCCTTCATGGGAAGTGGTGTCTGTCATAGAAGGCTGAGTTATACACACCCCATTTTCTATGATAATTGACCACACTCAATTATCATAAAAAAATCAATTGTTTTGCTTTCTGGCTACTCAACAACCTCAGTATTTAGCATTATACAAGGCCACATTAGACAATGAAAAGTGAAGCTAAGTGATCCTACTTGAAAATCAATTTGCGATTATATATGGGGGAGTTAAAAAAGGTATTTATTTGCTCTCCATATGAGAAATGAGAGGTTCCCAGAAACTGTCAGTTCTAAATTGTAATAGGTCAAGTAAATTGCATAATAAATAATGAGCCAATGTGCTGAGCAAGAAAGCATAAAGTTATTTTTTTATTAGATCACACGCTATCTAACAGTACCACAGGACTGGATTCCTCAAACACTGGCACAAAAGTCACTTCACACATGTAAAATAGTCTTACTGAATTTTCACATGCATAAACTTATTTACATGTGTCTGTGTTGACTTTTCTGTAGGGGATGAAATTAAGTCTTAGTATTATATTTTGTTTAGACAAGTTACTTAGTTTCACAATATGCAAAAAGTAAGGCCAGATGCTCCAATAATTTCTTCTATATTTAAAATCCTTGAGCTTGGAGATGATGCTTTGAAATTGGACACTTTGTTCCATAATTTTTTTCAGCTCACATACTGAATTCATAAACGTAAAATCTTATTCAATGAATAATTATCCTAAATTCCTTAAAAAGTAAAACCTCAAAGGAAGAAAAAAAACCCAAGCAAACAATACATATTGACAAAACTGATGTGTCAAATTGTAATAATTTCATGTTACAAACAGCACAGTTTATATATGTAATATTTCATGGTTACATCTGCCTCTGAAATGTCTGGAGAAATCAGAATATCTAGGAGGAGTTACTAAATTTAAGGCAAGAATGCAACTAGTTGAAATACATTAACTGTATACTTAAGTAGGATTATTTTCTTCTCTTAATCTTCAATTTATTTTCCTTGCAAAATATCTGTATCAAAATTCCAAAGGTTAGCTACTGCCATGAGTCCTTGATTTTATCTTCTACAGCCCAATTAAAAAAAAAAACAAACAACAACAGAAAAACCTTACCATTACTTCATATCATTCTACAAATATTTTGTTAAATTTAGCAACAGGAAAGAAATTAAAATCTCCTAATAAGTGCAAGTTAATAAGTTCTCTGCTAGTAGAGTGAATGAAAACCTCCCAGGAGTACAAAATTAAGTAGTACATAAGCGCAGAACAGATAAGGTATCACTTTAAAGGGTAGCTTGAAATTGATTTCTGATTAAAACAAAACATTAAAAACCACAAAGGTCCTTTTCAGATCAGAAGTAGAATAATTTGTAAAAGTAACATTTTTCCTTCCTCCAAACATGCATTTTTACTATAAAAAAGTAAAAAATTAATAGATTATTTACATACATACATGAATTGATATGTGGATGCTATAGATATCATTATATGTACATATAAATAATAGCTAGACTCACTTCTAAGAGTTTAATTTCAGCTGCCATTTGTCATGAATTAACAATACTGATTACAAACAAGCATTTTCCTCACCTTTCAGTATTTATCTTTCTCTATCCACCCCTCTTCCTATGCTAACACTTAGGCTATAAATTCTTTGGAGAAATGATGCCTCAAAATCAAAACAGTGAACTCTGACTTCTCACAAAGAAACCATTGTAGAAAAGTCCAGCTTTTCCAAGAATCTTTTCTAATGAAGTTACTAGATCTGTGATGACACAGGACTTTACCAAAAAGTGTGGAAAATACTGCGTGTTGTCACAATACAAAAGAGTAGGAATGCAAGATATCTAATTAACTTACAGGCCTATTGGTCTTATCTGATCTGTTTGTAAGGCTTCAAAACAAATTTTTTGTAAGGGAAGGAACAGCTTAAGTTTCCAATAAAAATGGAGTATTATACAAAAGACAGTGCAACCTGGTAAAGAGCTGTTGTCCCACTCTTATATCGTACTCTCCTATAATAACATAGCTGAACTACGTATTACATTAATGCAATTGAGATTCTCTTTGTCAGGGCTCCAGTTAAGTATTTATTAAGTTGCTGCATGGAAATTGGCAAAAATTGACTTTATTACAAGGAAAATGGTCTGATGAGTAAAGAATTTATGATAGATAGTTCTTCACAAAATTTCTCATAAAATAGTATCAGAGCTCTTCCTCTTTCATATACCCTTCAGTACCCTTGGCAAAATCCCAGCACTGTGCAACAACATGTGCAGATGACATGAAGTGGTGAAGCATGACTAATACGTACGAAGACTGGTAATATTATGGAGGAAGATTCAAGCAGCTATGAAGACCAGAATTACAAACAATCAGAGGAAATGGGTATAAATTGGTCATCAATAAATATTGATTGTGGGTTCTGACAAAAATAAACCTTGAATATCAGAGTAAAAAAGTTCTGCTCTATAGCAACAACATTGCATGAATTATTCCGTCAAGGCCTCTTAGAGCAGATTTGGACCAAGTTATGAAAGGAATAACTGCTACATGAGGTAGGTGCTGGCGATAGCAGGGAGTGAGACCAGTTGACTAACATAACTTCTTCCAGTTCCGTGTCCTCAAGATAGGCACACTCATGCCAGTGGCAAGCACTTGAGTGTCCCATTGAGGTCGATGGCTTTCAGCAGACTTCGGGCTTTCACTGGGGCCTCTCACGTGCTTGACGCTGCACACGTGCTTCAGCACTTCTCTATCAGCACAGCCTCTGGTACCAGAAACCCCAAAGTGCTTTATTAGTGGGACATGTAGCACCAGGAGGATGTGTCTGTATCTGGAGTGAAGGGCATCAGCTGATCAGCATTTCTAGAAACACTCACTCACTGACTTTGAGTCTGTGAAGAAAGGGATCGCTTCCTTCCTATTTTGAAGGAATAAGAGGTGATAGAAGCGTTTAGAGAAAAATAAATTAATTTTAAACAGCTGCTTGATGCAGCAAGGGAAAGTTTGTTTTCTTTTTTATTTTTTTATGTACTAGATATTGCTTATACAGATGCTTGAGGGAAGGCACACAATAAAATTACAGCTTCCTGGGCATCAAAATGTCTCATTAAAGCTTTGTGAAGCATGTAGATCATAACTCAAAAGCTTAAGCTCATTGGTATGAGTGAATTCCCCATACAATAGTCCCAACTGCAGCTTCCGAAGAACAAAGCCAGACAGCTGTAAACCCGTTGTCAAGCTGGCATATGGAATATGCTTCCCCTGAGTAACTCTCCTTCATAAGAAACTACTTCCCTGCATGGAGAAGGAAAAAAAACCCACAAAAAACCACACCAAACCAAACCAAACCAAACCAAAAACCAACCAAACAAAAAAATTCCTTAGCCCAATGTGATAGCCCAATATGATCCTAACGCAGGTACAGTAAAGAAGGCAATATGATCCAAAAACTGAAGTGAACCAGGAGATAGTCTAATCTCAGTTTTTGCTGTTGCCCTACTATATGTGACAGCCAGGTCTCAGTTTTCCCACAAGTAAAATGACAATAATGTGACTTGCTTCTTTTTTTCTTTTTTTTTTTTTTCCTTTATGAAGAACCTAGTAATTCATAGCTGAAAAAATGAATAGCAAAGAAAAACAGTAAGATCAAGGAGCACTGAGAAAACATATGAGAGTGATCCAAGAAGACTGCCACACTGCTCCATAAGACAGTATCATAAATGTCACAACTCAGTACCATGAGATTGGGTGTCCATAGATTGCTTCCTGAGAACCAGGACATTTGTCACTTCTGTATACTGACCCCAGGTCACTGCACTGAAAATTACGGTAAACACTAGAAATATATTGAATTTCCCAACAAACACTGGAAAGAATTTAATGCTTTTTTAGTATTATTTTGCTGAAAACAAAGAGTATTTTAATTAATGGGAAAATGAGCTGATTTTAGCATACCATGCGTGCATACCAGCTGCTCTCTAAATACCTCACATCTGTTGCATTCATGTGTGGAGTATGGGAAGTCCACAACTTGAGGAACTGGGAAGTTAGTTCACATATACAAAACCCAAGGGGAAGGTTACCCCAAAGCAGTTCTTGCAACTGGCTCCCACCATACTTGCTGTACTCTGGAGTTCCACATTTTAAAGTCATCACCAAACAAAGGAAGTTAATACATCTAAGTTCCTTATCTGAATTTCTCTTGGGCTTTAAAATTAGATTTTCTTTGCCTAGCTTTATTTATCTGCGTTTAGCTAACTTTCAGAATTACTTAGAGATCCCTAAAAGCCAGGAATGTGTTTTTAAATCTCTTACATCTGTCATAGATCTTCCCTCTTACAACTGATGCATTAATTCACATACCTGAAATATACATCAAGGGAGAAATTTCACTAGAATTTTCAACTGTAATTATTTCATAGTAGCAGAAAATTTGATCTCTGAAACCTATAATTTGATATGGCACAGGGATGGGAGAGAGGATATGAGGATTGTTTCAGAGTGATTTACAACACTGCGGGAAGTGACAGTGTTGCTGTATGGCATTTTTTATTTTCACAGTGCTGTCAAACTGAGTGAAATGAACTGTAAATCAGGGAGAAATAACAGTTGTGTATTTGGCTGACACATTCACAGACTTTTGGTAGCTTAAATTTGACAGGTGGTTGTTAGAGTGAAACCTTTTATTAGAACCAAATGAGCTTTTTATATCGCATCTGCCTGAGACAAAGCAGGATCTCCACGTGCCGCAGTTCTCTTGAACTGTGATTCACTCTCCAACACAACCTAGGAAGTAGCCAATGCTTTCAGTACTTAAGTGTTTTCTGGAAAGTGCATTTTCATGTATACATTATGAGCATATGTGAAAGCTTAAAGAAAATGGACCAGATGCTGATTTCATTTACACTGGATTTAATCTTGAGAGGCTTTGGTGCTTTTACACTTTTCACAGTGTAACCACAGCAGACTTCTGACTACCGGCTGCTTCTCCAACAAGGAAACCATACGCCAGGATTTTTAAGGTAAATGGCACTGCTCCCGACATGTTTATTCTACCTTTGAAAAAGTCAAAGTTGCAATATGAGCAAATGTTTTCAGAGAGCAGGATGCTGGTGATTCTCTGTACCTAAGCATATCGGTAAAATATAAAAATTACAGCGGATGTTTATGGAAACATAATCTATGGCAACAATGCAAAAGGAAATAACAGAGACACTCTCTTCCACTTAGGACTGCTGTCATTCTGGTTACATACTGCTTTCTTCACATCTTGCCTTGTCTGTTGTTTTCTGTCTGTAAACATTGCTGAAAAGCTTCCGCCTTGTCTACACAGGTGCCTAAATTTAAGTCAAATGAGTTTATAGACTCCAAAAGAGGTTCAAAACAAGTGTTAATGGTAAGCGCCCCCCAAGGGCTAGCAAGGACAATGCTATCATCTCTTCCCTTGGAACTCCCTAACTTGAGGCATCATTATAGCTGCTTCTCCCACTGTTCTTTCAGTGCCCACTGCTGACCATCTTTGGGGACAGGACACTAAACTATATGGATGGAAATCCATCTTAGTTTATTATAAATGATAAGTAAGACGGTTTCTATTTCTATTAATTTTATGAGGAAGGGAAATACTTTAGGTGTAAACGAGTATCCTATGAACTGCAACAATAGTTCCCTTTGTTTCAAAAGTGTGTCAGTATGTATCTACTCCTGGGAACCCCCCATGCGCAGAGGGTCAACAACCAGGCTCCTGCCAAGTTTCATCCTTACCTCTGTTTTGTTCTGTTCACAGAAATTGAGAACAAAAGTGATAAAAGATGGACTCATGACCATCATCCTCCAGTTTCACTAGGTTTATTCTAGACTTTCCCAGTCTTCATGCCCCCTCTTTCAGAACTTGAGACATCTCTAGTGGTTTCTACCTCACTCTTTGGCCCTCAGTGATGTTTCTCAGAAAGCCTTTTTCTTCTGACAGGTCAAGTAAGCTTCACCCTCTGACAGTCTGAAGCTTTTGCTGACAAGCAGAAAGCTGAAATCATTTGAGTTATAGAATAAGCATCACATATTTGTTTAGGAAGGACCAATCTTGGTGTTACTGTGTTTCAAGGCTGTAATAAACATCTTACACTCTGTACGTATTCCAGAGTCTCTGGCTTGATGGTAAGAACCAAAGGCTCCTTTCAGTGCTGGCTGAATTCCCACTGAGAGCAGGCTTAGGTAGACTGACAGGAGGTTTCCCAGAGTAATGAAGATAAAAATAAGGCTCCCGTATTTCGAAGGTGCTTTTTTACATAAATATGCATATGTACTTGTATATAAATTCCCCCTGCTGCAGAGACAGGTGTGTCACACTGCAGTTATTGCACAATGATTACAGAGCTGGCATATAACCTCATTTGGACTGTTGGAAAGCACAGGAGCTACACAAAGTTGCAGAATTTCTTTGGAGCTATTTCATAATCATGTACACAGCTGGTATATCTATGTATATGCATTTTTTATTGTGAAATACAGATAAAATCAGTAAGAGGGGGCATTAAAGGATAAGTCACAAGACAGCTGCACCTGATAATGTCAAAATAGTAGCAACTCCAAACTAAGGATGCTCCAAGCGACAATAATGCGTGACCCTGTGCCAATACACAGTAGGGCAGATGAAAACAACTTGTTCCCGAGCTGCTATTGGGGATCTGCTGTGTTTATCTATTTGGCCCACATGTGGCTGTGTCTTCTAGCACTGACAGCTCCTGCAGGTTGGCAGCTTTTCAAAAGCTTGTCAGCCCCTGATAGCATTCCTATTCCTGCAGAGCTGGGCGGGTCGCACCGTGAATTACAAAGTGATAATAGCGCTGACATCTAACTCCGCTTGCACTGGCAGAGAGCACTGGACTCAGGAGAAAGGTGCACCATTTCTCCACAGCTATTTCATAAGTGTTTACCCAGATGAGACATTTTGTGAGAACAGTATTTAGCATTTATTTAGCATAAGGAATAAAATAGCAAAGACTTTAGGCAAACTCACAAGAAAGTTCTATGTATCAAAGTAATCTTTCCAGCAGTATCCCAAAGTTTAGGATTTCTATAGAATTTCTTCTCCACCTTTTCAGACTCTTTTGCTACTGTGTTTGTTTGTTTGTTTTACACTGCACTGCTTCTGGTTGTCTTCAGATTTATTGTCAGCGCTTGTAATGCCCAGATACATGTAAGTTGCTGCTCCTTTCTGCTTTCTTTTGCTGAACATCTTTATTTTACTCATAGGAAGGAACTACAAATCTTCCAGTTTGCAAACAGCTTGCAACACTTGTCAGGCTTCTAAGGATCTTTCAAAAAAAGACTTGATAATGCTATTCCTGCCATAGGAGCTGGAGGCCTCTATGCAGGAAAACTTCACAGAAATTATATCTCTGCTATGAAGGATTATTATCCTTTGCTAAGCTTTAGGTATTTGTGGAGTGCAACCATTTTAGCTTTCTGCATTTGTCTTTCATTCCTGAGGACCCTGCTACTATATTAGGGTATTTACTGTTGGTTTATAATGAGGTTTGCAAGCACTGGAAACTGGATGACTTTTTTTCAAGCTGTCACTTAAGGAAGTTTTCAACCAATTACACAACAAATTGAATAAAAACTACAATGATTTAAGAAACTAGAACTCCAGAAGAACTACTGATTTATTTCACCAGGAAAAATACACCAGGAAATAAAGCCATTACTTAATATATTTAAGTTAAATTAACTAATTTAGGTAAACAATTAGGTTGCAAAAAGGAAGTTATTAAATGAGATGGATATATATATAGGCTAGACCAGGGAGCAGGATACAATTCTCTGGATGTTTCTTTGGATACTATTCCAGAAATGTCTTAATATAGAGCATCAGATCCTACAATATAATCTTGCCAAGTAATTATATCCACAGATGAGGTTTTTCTGAGAGCAAATTGTTGGGGATTCTGACTTGGCTTTTTGAGGTATCAGTAGCTCCTAATATAATAAATAACCGAAATTGAGAGCTTTTTTAACGTAATATGAACCTACTCGGCACAGAGCATTCTGCAGTTCATGTTCAGTTTTGTTTTAGAGAAAGAAAATCCCAAACTATGCACAATAGTGCATTCCAGTTTCAAAGCTCTTAAATCTCTCTTACGCCCTCAGCTCTCTGTCTTTTCATCCCTCTTCCTCAAAGTCATTAATAAACACATCACTCATAGGCAGAAACTTAACATTCTAATTAATTGCTTCTCATTTTAGTGGCTGTATATACATAGATCTTTTATTTTTTTTTCCAGATGACTCTTACTCCAAATGAGTACAAAGGACACACTTTGTAGTCCCAACATGTGTGGTTTCCTCACACTGGGAAAGCCTGGACGGGAGCCGCCTGGCCCGGTGCCAACCCAAACCACCCTCAGCCTAAACACAGCACCGGCAAATGCTACTTTCTGACACTTCGCTGCTACCGGAGAGGATCCTTTAGCATTGAAAAATCCTCAGTGACTGAGATTTATACATAGCCTCGCACACAACTTCCTTCATCTCATCTCTTCCCTCCCCAAATGATTTTCCATCAGCCTGGCACAGCGGAACCAAAGAGAAACACTTGTGTGATGCCATCTAATGCTATGTGGGCATTCACCTGAGAGGATAAGTTTATAAAGTTGCTGAATGCCCATGGAGATATTGGAAATCAGCACACCAAGTTGCTTTGCAGAGCTTTTCAGTCAGTTTTAGTAGTTTGAATACATTTTTC
The DNA here is from genome assembly GCF_000703405.1 of Apaloderma vittatum. Classification (NCBI taxonomy): domain Eukaryota; kingdom Metazoa; phylum Chordata; class Aves; order Trogoniformes; family Trogonidae; genus Apaloderma; species Apaloderma vittatum. Next base: position 193,026 of record NW_009724423.1, read on the forward strand.
CTCAGTGTTTCGTCTGAAAAGTTAAAAATTACCTTAATGAAGAAGTAAAAGTATTTGAACCTGCAGACAATCATTTCTTTAGTCCAGATATGCAAGTGGTTATGAGTTTTATTCCCTTTCTTCAGGTTACCACAGATATGTAGGCACACATTCTTGATTCAGCTTACCAAATGCAAATTTCCATTCCAATATGAAGTGAGTCTGCTCTACAATATCGATATTAAATGGCATTGTCTGATTGCACGCCAGTTCTCCTGGCTCAGCCTGAGTTCTGCCCATCCTGGAAAGCACAACATCCATAATGATCAGAGGTGGTTTGGCTAAAGGGAAAATGCTACCCGCTTGGAGGATCATGCAGGGTGCTCCTGCCTCCAGAAGGTTTTGAACTTATCAAACCCCACTGACCGTAACGGAAGGTGACAGCACTTAGCATCGCTCAGGAGGTAAGCAGCATCCCGCAGAAACAGGAATGTGCTTTTCACACAAACAAAATTTGTTTTCTACAGAAAGCCTCTGCCAGAAATCAATCTGTAGTCTGAAAATCTGCAATATGAATAATGCAGTTGTTAATGCAATATCCTGAGGAGGTGCTGGGTTTTGAGTAAGCTACTGAGAAGGCAGACACAGGTTAAGTGATTGATGAAGTGTCCTAGGGAATAGATTTCCTGAAATGCTCCAAATCTGAGTTTTTGGAGCACTACAGAAGTCAAAATAAGATATTCAGCCTGGTACTGTATTTCTTCTATATAACGACAACAAGTGTTGCGTTTAAACATGTAGGGCAAAATGTGTCTCCTGTAACACCTGCTGAGCTCCTGTGCTGCAGTTACATTAATTCAGGGTCAGTTATGTCTTCAGAGCTGACAGCAGAATACAGTAATTTAAAAGCTGCTTCTGCTGCCTAAAGAAAATATCACGCAAATTTAAATTTTCTTCACTACGTAGCATATCTGGAACAAGCAGCAAAACAGGTTTCATGTGTGTTCCTTTGCAAACATCTGTTTTTTCCACATAGAAGTCAACTGTGCTTATGAAAGCTTCCGTTCATCATGTCTGCTGGAAATGCTGAAGGCTAAATTTCCCTCTTATTATCTGGACTTAACACATTGTCACAGGACATGGGAAAGGGAGTACGGCAGATCCCAGTGGATGCTTCTCCTATCACTGGTAATTCTAAATATTAATACAAATGTTAACATCAAATTTCCACTAACCATTTTAGTACAATTTAAATCATCCAAATTGCACCTGCTCTGTTAAATCATAGAAGCATAGAATCAATCACAGAATCATAGAATCATAGAAGGTGTTGGGCTGGAACGACTTTTAAAGGTCATCTAGTCCAACCCCCCTGCCATGAGAAGACTCAGAGCTCCATCCAGCCTGACCTTGAATGCATCCAAGGATGGAGCCTCCACCACCTCTCTGGGCAACCTATTCCAATACTTCACCACCCTCATTGTAAATAACTTTTTTCTAATATCTAATCTAAATCTTCCCTGCTCTAGTTTAAAACTATTTTCCCTTGTCATGTCATTACACACCTTTGTGAACAGTCCCTCACCAGCTTTCACATAGGCCCCCTTCAGGTACTGGAAGACTGCCATAAGGTATACCCAGAGTCTTGTCTTCTCCAGTCTGAACAACTCCAACTCTCTCAGCCTGTAATCACAGTGATGTCAAGAGACAAGGAAAGAGCTGCCTTCAGTTTACCTTCTTTCAAATGCTTTTATTTAAGGAAGGTGACCATGACCAACAGAAATTAAGAAGCACTCTAAGCTGCATATTTGCCTGTTTACTCATATTTTGATGCTACTTTCATGCATCCCAGAGTTCCTCCATGTAGTTGACATCTTTCAGGACATTAGTCTCACAGGAGATCATACAGCATGAGAAATTCAATTGATGAAATATAATCTGTATAAGCACGGGAGATGAAATTATCAGATCCTGGTAGAGAGCATTGCACAATGAATCTGCCAGTTACACAAAACTGAACTTATGAGATGAACTCTGAGGAAAATAAACTGACCTTTTTTACATTTTTGTTTAAATCAACCAAGTTGAGCAGGAAGATGTGGTCTTTAGCCCCGATTAGCAGACGGCCCCTCTCCTCATCTAGCAGCAGGGTTCGAAAATCAAGCCCCTCTGTCGAGCCCAGGAATGGGATGCAGCTGTTTGAAAGCAGCAAGTCTGTGGGAACACGAAGAAAATCTTTATAATCAAAATGTTTACATATGACTCATCGGTGTCTTTTATAAATACATGCAACCAGCATGGAGTATGCCGGTGAGATAACTGCAGTCTAAGAGCATGTCTTTACAGGATCATAATACAGTTGCTCTTAACCTTGCTTTTTTTATTCTTTTGCTTTGAGGAGGGAGTTACTTCCAAATTGGGTAATATTTACTTTGATAAAACAATTTTCTGTATAAAATTTTCTTTAAATATTATGTCTATGACATAGAAGAATCACATTTTTCAACAAGAATTCTAAACAAAAAAGACATATATTTGCAAAATATGTGCTATACCTTTCCTTTGCTGCAAGAAAAGTAAGGTATGTTTACATCATCATACTCATGAATACATAACATCAGGGATCAATATCTCACCTATTTGGTGCTCTACATACAAAGCAGCAAATAAGGCAAATGCCAGCAAAGAATACTTAGGAATGGGAAAAAGTGGTTAGATATGGCAGATATCATAGGCTCAAAGCATGATTTCAGTCAGAAGGGACCTTCAAAGACCATCTAGTCCCACACCCCTGCCATGGATGGGGAGATCTTGAAGACACCCAATGGGGGGGCATCCACAACTTCTCTGGGCAACTTGTGGACTGTCTCACCACCTTCATTGTAAAAAAAATCTTATGTCCAATCTAAATTTATGCTCTTTCAGTTTAAAACCATTGCCCCTTGTCCTGTCACTATAGGACCTGGAAAAAAATCTGTCCATCTTTCCTATAAGATCCCTCTACAAAGTAAAACGCTGCAACATAGAGTAGCAGGGGACAAACATGTCCCTCCACCTGCTGTCCATGCTTCTTTTGGTGCAGACCAGGATGCAAATGGTTTTCTAGGCTGCAGACATACACTTCTGGCTCATATCCATTTTTTCATCCACCAGCATCCCAAGTTCTTCTGTATGGGGCAATTCTCAATATGCACATCATCCAGTGTGTATAGATATTGAGGATTACCTTGTCCCAAGTGCAAGACTTGGTCTTGTTGAACTTCACATGGTTTGCATGGGGCTCCTCTGCCAGCCTGCCAAGGGACCTTCAAGTATTTAGTCCAGCCAGATGAGGAATGACATCCCTTCCCTTAAGCATATCAACTGCAGCACTCAGCTTGGTGTCACCCACAGACTTTGTGGGGGTGCACTCCATCCCACTATCATAGAATCATAGAATCATAGAATAGTCAGGGTTGGAAGGGACCTTGAAGTTTATGTAGTTCCAACACTTCGCCATGGGCAGGGACATCCCCCACTAGATCAGGCTGCTCAGAGCCCCATCCAACTTGGTCTCAAAAACTTCCATGGACGGGGCTTCCCCCACCTCTCTGGGCAACGTGTTCCAGTGTCTCATCACCCCCATGGTGAAGAAATTCTTCCTAACGTCCAGTCTAAACCAATCCATCTCTAGCTTTAATCCATTCCCTCTAGTCTTATCACTATGTCACTGATAAAGATATTAAGTAGCATTAGTTCCAGTATGGACCCTCGGGGGATACCACTGGTTACTTGTTTCCACCTGGACATTAAGCTGTATATAAGGTTGAGAAGAACTGGAAGGAGGTAACAACCATAATGTGTATATAAAATTCGATATAAGGTTCAGTTCATGCATTGTTTAATATAAAGTTCTGGTGGCAGTATATACACTTGTTACAATTTTATTTACTATTATTTCAATTGAGAACTGAGATCTGAATCAACAACAATCAACTGCCTAGGAGACAGTACTGAAATGAAGGTAATATAGCGGCACATTAAGGGGAGCATCCAGTAGCAACATCTCTAAGATCCTGAGGTTTTTTCCTTTCCATACAGAGGTGGCAATGAGTTCCTGCACCCTTGCCCTCTCTGCAGAGGAAATTTTCCCTATTAAAAGCAGAAATTTGACACTTAGGTTTTATTGTAACTTAATAATGGCTTCCAATCTTTTTCAAAGGTAATTAAGAGAAACATGTTTCTCTATGAAAACCCATGCTCCTCCTGAAAAAAAGCTAGAAGCCTCTAAATTACAAATTCTGCAACCTTTTGTGGACATAATTCTGCATGAGGACACAAACAACATATAGAAAAGAGTACAATGAAAGCTTAGTCTTGTTTGGCAGTCATGAATTTGGGGAGAATGAACATAAACATGTGAATCAGCTCTTCCACAAGCATGCTCCCCAAACCAAACTATTCAGAAATTTATGGACAGAAAAGTAAGTTCTGTATTTAACTGAACATAAAATTTCAGGTATTTCTACCTCTCTAGCACTGGATGGACAATGTATCCCTCCTGCTAGAATCCTTCCTGGTAGCAAGGCTAGACTTATAGCACAAGCTATTTACCCTTCCTGATCATCATGAAAATCATGGCCAGTGTTTTGCAGAATACCTCCTGAACAAAATAAAGAGAAAAGAATAAAAAAAAAAAATCCAAACTTTTTTTCCATAAGGTCTCTCATAAAACATGTGACAGGCAAAATAAATATTAGTCTTATAGCTGTCTAATAAACAGCACTGTGGGAGAAAAATTTTATCATTATTAATCTGACTACCTGCTATATAATTATGACAATTACTTTTTGGCTCAGTCACTTCTACTTAAGCTCATGTGGTTTTGTCTGGCGCAATTCTGAATGTTGTTACTGTACAGTCTGAAAACAAATTGTCTTATATTGCAGCTCTTATTCCCCTAGGTGAGATTTATTTGGCAGTACTTCGAAAAAAGTCCTACTTGAGATTGAAAAATTAAATCCCATTAAGCACTACACTGCTTTACACCAGCACTGCTTTATTTTTTATGAAGACAAAGATGGCAGGGTTCTTTCTTTCTAAATTAGCCACACTTTAAAAGACCTGCTTATTTACTGACAGCAATATAACATAGGAATAACTTATGGTTAGTATGGTACTATAAAAATCTAAGTCCCATCCAAACCACTTCTTATGTTAGAGCTGGTTGATGAATAGCCTATCTGAAGAATAGTCAAGCCAGTGTAATAAATAAATACAAATTTTAAGAGTAAAAAGAAAAGCCCTGTAAAAACACAACCTCTGAAGATTAGCTCACTCCATTAGCATATTTTCACCCAACGAGAAATAAAGAGGCACTCCTCCTGACATTCGTTGTTACTGGGTTCTCTGATACAGGACAGCTACTTCCAGTGAAACTCTATTAATTTTTGTGTGTGACACATACATCTCTTCCTTAGACTTCATACTCTGTACAAACCTCTTCCCTTGTTTTTTTTGCCTGGAAATTCTTGGTACTGGATATGATGGAACTGTTTATTGGGAAAAGGTTCTCTGATGCTGATTACAGCACAGCAGGCATTTCTAGCTCCCTTGGGCTGCTCAAATTCTTCCCAGTTGATCTCTAAAATACTGTTTATCAGCTGAGCACTGCTGGAGCGAATAACTTCTGAGTAATTGTCTTTCCCTTCTCCACCCATGACATAAGAGCTGGCTGCATTACCAGATTATCTGATCTGTTGTATATAATAATAACTGTCTTATAAATTTTGCAGTCTAGTTTAAATCCCTGCTTAACAGTTCTATGTCCCAATTAGTAGAGAGGATGGAGGGAAGAACAGTAGAGAATCACAATAACTAGCAATGAGTCATTCCCAGGCATTAACATGAATAAACAGGAGAGAGGCATGAATTTCACAGGCTACTGTATTTCAGCAATCCATATCACCCTCTGTTTCTTTTAAATATCTGCTGATGACAAGCTTCCAGTCATACCACAGTGGTCGCCTGTGGGACATTTGTAATTAAGATGCAGAATATGAGGGAAAATTCCTTCTCATCTCCAGCCACAGGAATTAGATCTGAGTAAGCATAAATGATACTTTTGTGTAAATATTCTGAAGCACTTCCAGCACTTAGAGTCATGCAATCCATGGGCCTTTGCAAGTGTGCCACTTGCCAAAATAAGTAGACCTGATTCTCCACATACCTGAAAGAAGATGACTAAGACTGTTCTCCACTTCCTATTTCTTACTTACTTGGAAGGAAGAATCTCTGCAGTGACCATCTCAAAAGGACATTTGTGATCTATTGCTTAACACTTCTAGAATTTCTCAGTAAAGAACCACCTAGGACAGCTACAACAGGGAGGGAAGAAGTTGTCTCATGACTGAAACACCCAAATGGGAATGAGCCCTGCCTGGTGCCTTGTACAATCATTAATTTCACTGCATCATAAGGAAAACATCTGTGAAATTTTCCAGATTGAAATGACAGCATTGCACACTGATTTCTTACCGACACCAATGACTACACAATTTGGAAGTGGTGAAGAACCAGGTTTGGTCAGTTATTCACTAACTATTGAAAAAAGCTTGGAAATAAGACTCTGAACATGGCCTCTGATAAGATTAAAACTGAAATATGACCCAACAAAATTTCTCAAGTAAACATTAACAGAGAATTGATTAAATTGTGGCCAAATTAATCATTATTCACACATCTTAAAGCAAAACAATCCAGTCTTACGGGTGGAAATTGTCCTTCACAGTGAGATATATTTAATATTACCAAGGTTATTATACTAGAAAAATTTACTACAAAAAGCACATTTGTCCAATGGTTTTCAAGCTCAGAGCTTAGAGAAAGCTGTTGATTTGGATCACTACATCTCTGTAGGCATGCTGATATAGAAACAGCATTCTCACAATGTACAGAAACAAAGTTAGTTACAGAGATGTTCAGCACTCAGTTTATACTACATATTTGCTGTTTTACTGAAAATCAAGTAATTTTTCCAGTCTAGTGATTAAATGAATATTCACCAAACTCCCTTTCTGAGTTAATATTTCACTGTCGAGTGGTAGAAGCTGGAATATTCACCAAACTCCCTTTCTAGGTTAATATTTCACTGCTGAGTGGTAGAAGCTGAAATAGCTTCTGGTTTTTACTCATTTAGAAAAGCATCTCAGTGGACTTGGCTCACAACGGCACAATCACCACATACTTGTATCACTGCCCGCAGTAGAGCCACGGCATAAAGGCTTCAGTGCAAAAAAAAATATATGATAATATACATTTACATTTAGACAACGTATTTAGGCTTCTTAGCCTCAAGTCACACATGTGGTGACCATGCTGCCATTCCTCAACTCCAGCATGATGCAAGCATGTAGCAACTGGAACCACCTGGCTGAGTGTCAAAACTGTTTTTGTGGCCAGTCACAGGCATTTTTGTAATGACAGGCCATACCTAAATTGGCACAAAGGGAACTCCTCAACCTGTTTCAAAACAGCTATGTCTAATGACACCTTTGAAGGACTCTGAATTTAAAGGCTGTATATGTATAATTCTATAATTTTCATATATAGTAAAAAACATACGTCACATAATTTTTCTCTAGATAGGAGCGAGTCCTTTCATGTGCTGGAAAATAAATCGAGACAATTTCCATGGGTATTGTATGAATCCTCAACTAAATTTTTGGGATAAAGAAACATCCATATGACATGGTTACAGCAATTTATTTAATTCCTAAAGTATTCTGAGCTTAAAAGATCCAATTGACCCCAGATGTATTTGTATGAAGGCAAAGAGAATAGTGCCAGTCTATCGACAATCTCTATTACATATTGCAAGAAGAAAGTTATATTTTGTTTAGCTGCATCTCACCATGGGCAATGATCATTTGCTGTACATATCATGTGGCTCTCATTGTTATACAATGAATTTTATTTGGCCTGGAGGAAAATGTCATATTCATGGCACAGCATATCCAGAAGGATATAGTTTACTGGAAACAGAGAAAATTCGATTTCTTGTTGGCACAGTATTGTGTCGACATCTTGGTTCTCCCTCTGAGTAGTCCCGAGAATCACCTTGTATTCCACCAAATATTTGGGGATTTTGGGTCTGAATTGTTCTCCAGGAAGGTATTACAGCCTAGGAAGGTGATACTGGAAAGAGCTTTTTCAAAGACTGCTCCAAAATTCAGGAACAGTCTGCTGCAGGATTTAAGGTATTTCAGGGCATTTTCCCTTTGACCTTCAGGCACTCCTAGGGGCATGCTCAGCAACCAGCAAACTTAACATTTCCCACATCTCTGTGTGCAAATACTTAATGATAGACATCAAATTTGCCAGCATTTTACAACCCAGAAAACCCATAAGTAATTAAAGTAGCTCCATTAAGCACTATGCTTCTCAAACTGTCTCTGCTCACTGCAGGGGGGTTGGACGAGATGACCTTTAAAAGTCCTTTCCAATCCAAAGCATTCTAGGATTCTATGATTACAGATAATGGTAACCAAGCAATAGGTCTCTCTGTGCAGTGCCATGAAGACATTTTTTACATCTTTCATCAGAAGGGACAGATCACCTTTTCTTCAGATAACCTTCTCAATGGCTACTCCACCCATAAAGAGGAAAAAAATAAAAATAAAAGTATCTCATTTTGTGGGGCCTGATTCTCTCCATTAGTAAAGCTCACTTGAAAGGACATGCTTCTGCAAGATCAGAATTGGGACTGCTGCAGATTTTTTAGTTCATTTATTTCAGAGCTGGAGGTTACAATCAATCTACAGTCCTGTCTCTGTCTGACTCAGTGTTTTTTAAATCTGCAAAAACGGTAATATAATAACACAAAAGAAGCAGGTGCTTTCTACCAAAAATACACCCATTTAAAGTATGAACTAAAAAATTCTCGCTTATAGTTATGGAAGTGTATTATACTTGTGTTTTAACTGTAAATAAATTTGACTAGTGAACCAGCTGCACAAATAACTTGTAAAGTGTTATTATTGCAGAGGTGATTAAAAGCTGCCTTGTGACTTCATGTTATTGGGGAAAAAATGCAAAGGCTCAATTCACAAACTTTACAGAGCCAAACTAAATAATTAATTTTATACAGCAAAACTGAAAATATATGAGCGAAACATTTATTTTTCTGAAGAAGATCTAAGACCATGGAGTTGCACAGGTTCCCTTTTCCTAACTAGTTTATCTTTCTTGCAAAACTGCCAAAGTAAGCAAACTCACTGTTGTTTCCAAGGCAAAGTTATATCACCTTTTCTTTTAAAGTGATACTGTGCATATTTAAAGAGTATACCCTACAAAAGTAATTCAATATAAATTATTGGCAAGCAGATGAGCTTTGGTAATGTGTAGATAACCGTTGGCACGTCATCACACATACCTTGTCCCATTAAAAATGCCTGACAATTTGCTAGACTCAAATACTCAAATCTCATTTTCAAATGAAAGGCAGAACAGAAAACAATAGAATTATCACCTCTATTTCCCCATTTTCAACTGTTAGAATTGAACTTCCCTTTTTCTCTTCACCTCTCACAAATCCTCAGCCTGTGTAGTGGGTAAATAATTTGAGTCATTTGATTGAATCTGATTTCTTACACTTCCATCTTCAAATTCACACCGAAGTATCCTAATGGTAAGAGAGCAGTGGTATTATTCTCTAAGAACATAAGACTTTTTCCTTATATCTAGAATTAATTTTTAGGCCATTATTGAAGGCAGAGGCCAGTTTTCTTCTTGACCACATAGAAGAGGAACCGTCAACTTAACTAGTCCAAGCTCTAGCCCTGTCTTTTTAAATTTTCTTCCAGTGACTTCAGTGTCAAGGAGCTGAAATAAAACCTCTGCCTTATTCTGAGGGCAATGGCTTATAAACTCACCTATTCCTAAAGCCACTCTGAAAACCCACATTACTTGATCCATAGTGGCAAATAATTTACGAGTTTAGTGACCTTGGGAAAAGACAGCTTTAAATGAATTCTCTTTAGTTAGAATTGCAATTCTTAGATATTTTGCAGCAACTCAAAGTCCTTCATGCTCTGGTTAACTGTTCCCATCTCTTGTCCTTCCTAAACTACCAGCCAGGCAAATACATAGAAAGTAAAAGACTGATGATAGTCTTCAGATGGAAATGGCAAAATCCTTTTTGGCTCATTTGGAAAAGCTGAGTTAAACTGATTGTGAATCAGTTTTACTGCTCCAAATAAAATACGCTGACAATAGCATGAAAACTACCTCAGGAATCATTAATTTGCATCAATGAACACACTTCACTCTGCAGCAGTGGAGACCCTCTTTCCTGCTTGGATAGAGACACGCATTGCTGCGTTTTGCAAGTATGTCCAGGTGCTAAAAATGCAACACTGTGATCATACTTAGCACTTTAAAACACACAGCTCTTCTTTTGTCCAAGTCTGGTTCATAAAATTATATGCAGTCGTATCCCTCCTTTCAAAACAAATTACTGTCATTACTTGCCTTCAGAATAGTACCAAGCTTTCATTTCAGACTTTACTTTCTTCAGAGTGACGCAAAAATGGGTAAAGTATTTTCAGTCACCTGTACCTGCAATTTTCAAGTAACTGCATCTTCAGAGAAATTTCTCTGGAGATGCACCAGCACCCTGAGGACAGACAGAGGAGATCTTTGCTACATCTTATAGCCCACATATTTGTGGGCTGGTAAAACAACAGCAGGTTGTGCTATTTCTTCCAGTCATCCCGTCTGGTGGCAGCTGTACAGAACATGCCATATTTTTTAATTCTTGCTCAGTTTTTCCTCTGTCAATGAAATTCCAGCCTTAGCAAATAAGGTAAGTGGACCTTGTTTCACACTTTGAACAAATGGGAGTTTTGTTGTGGTTTACATTGTCCAGGATTTAAACCTGAGGTATAATTGGCTCAGTAGCTGCTCTGACACTACTGATAAATGCTGATAGATCTCTTAGGGAGTCTGACTCGCTTTACTCAGACCTGCTTTCTCAGACTGCATCTGAGGTCAGTACTTGCTCCACCGAGCCTACAGCTGTTATATATGTAAGATACTGATTTTAAAATGGTCAGATATCTTAATCATACTTTAACATTTTTCTCACCAGATCCAAGTGTATTTGTCAGCTTCCTAATGAGAATACTGTTCAAAGTAGATAAAGCTTTCATGCTAAAAGATGAGAGACCTTGAACTGCAGTGGCATGAACAACTGTTGTAATAACAGTGTCAGATAGTATTGGCCTGGAAAACACATTAATATTGATAGTAAAAGGCTTAGGAGAGATACACAGCAGCAGGAGCTATTCCTGAAGAAGGTGAGTTGACAGTACAAAGGCAAGTTAATGCCAGACAGATTTACTTGCTCAGTAACTTCATTATTGTCCCTGTTTTCAAGACTTAAAAGAACAGCTCTCAGACAGAAAAAAATGCAGAGTTGTTGCCTATCATTGGTATTATTGAAAACTATTTGCAATTTTCATACTAGTGAGATCATATACTACACACCAGTTATAGCCAGTGTCTGTGAGCAACACAGACTTTTATGGAAGCATTCAGTAGTGTTCATCCCTACCTTCCCCATGTACGCTTCCCCTTCTGCATGTTCCAGACACACACACCCCACTTGTTACCTTGAGACCCAGAGCCAGACTCTCAGTTTAATCACTGAGACCTGCAATAATTTTATCACCTGAGAATCTAGCCCTGAGTTTATCGCCAGAAGCCATGGGGGCCGTTCTTCTCACTGAGCCCATGCATTGGACCAGAGCCCACACAAACCATATAGTCAGCATGTAAAGCTAAAAAGGATGCAGAGACGAAGATCTAACTACTAATAGCACGTCTTTGCCAAAGGGGCCAATAAGAGCTGGAGCTGGTGCAAGTGAAAGGGCAGGTCCATGCATCTGGGAGCAGGTGAGGGAGGAAAGAAATAGATATATGTGTTCGGGGAGAAGGGAGCAGAGAAGGAGATTTCCTCCTTCTAGAAGCAGCACACTGTTATATCAGCTCAGCTGCCATCTAACCACCATCTGAGAGAGCGTATAGGATCTCTTAAGTGCTGATGATCCTTCACTGCCCTTCCCACAGTCTCCCTGAGGCAAAGGACATTTCTTCACAACTGGCCTTGAAAAGCTCTTCTGGTTTCTTGACTCCACCAAGACAGGTCCAGATGGATAAGGAGGCAGAGCAGATATAGTAAAGGAGGTGAAACCAGGTCTGGAAAACAGTAACCAGCTCATCAGCGTGACCTGTTACCCAGACAGCAAAGGAGGCATTTGGCAGGGCTGAGGGGGCTGCAGTGGGAGGAGAGCCTGCACAGGAAAGGAGGCGAAGGGCAGGGACCTCTGTGAGCAGATTTACCTGTCAGTGGAACAGATATTTCCGCTGTTGGCAACAAACCTGCTTTAGGAGGTTCCGGCTTGCTTTCCCCACATGTAACTGCTTGTTCCTGTCTCCGCAGGGGGGTTCCCGCTCTGACGTGGGCCAGATAATCTTACTTTCCCATGGTCTGAATGAGGAACGAGAATTTTATACTGACAGTTGGGACATTAATATTTCAGTTGTTTCTACCATCTTGGCTTCTGGTTGAGTTCACAGGACAAAATTAATAGCCCTCTCTGAAATTACTACAGAAATGCAGCACAGAGATGCAATTGCTATAGGCAAGCACTGTTTAAGTCACTTAGTCATTATCTGGAGCAGCTGAACAGGATGAACACTGTCTGAGAAAATGAAGGACTATTTTCAGGAAACTTAAAATATTTTTTTCTTTATACTTTTTCCAGATACATTTTATTTGATTAAAAAGCAATTGTAACAAGGCAACTCAATTGGCTAATGTGGAAGTAGGTTTTCAAAATAGTATTACACTGGTAATAGTTAAGGACCTCTTCCAGCAATGAAAATAAAATCAATTCATATATAATAGCTTGAACTCTCATAGAGTTCTCCTACAGCAAAGTAAAATATAAGTTGTACTTTCTGATACTGGCAGGAGTTAAGTTCTTAGGAAGCCATTAAAAATAGAGGTCGTTGCATTAACTGCCTTATAAGTTAGTTGTTTGTGCTGGAGTTGTGTCTAGCAACTTCTATCAGGTCCAGAGACCCATCTGCAGATGTGCAGGTGGACCCAACACCTGCCTTGTAGACTTAGCCAACACTGCAACAGGACCATAGTAACTAACCATGTGGACCATCATATTACCTCTTGTCAATCATTGGTATACAGTCATAGGCTGTTATTTAATACTGGGATGGGGGTGAAATTTTTATTATTCATATTTACATTTATTTATCCATTTTGGGGAACCAGCTGGTGTAATATAGACTTGTTCTGTTACACATTTAGTAAAAAATATTTTTCAAAGAAATCCAGGGATTGCATAGTTTTCCCAAAGTTGCCAGAGAAGTTGAACATAGTATTTCAATGTCTTCAGTAACCTCTTAGCTGTCAAACTCTGTGGTACAACACAACATACTTATCTGGGACATCCAGGATTTGAATCACAAAGGAGAATACCCATTTTCCTGACTTAGTGGAGAAAAAGCAGCTTTGTCACTCCCATCCTTGCCTAAATGTCTCTCTTAACCAGAGCTAGTCGATCCCTCTGACTCCTCTGATAGCGCTCTGGTGTGACAAAAGAAATTTTGTCTCTGCCTCTTTCTACTATCTGTGTATTTATCTCCAAAGGACTCTGACTACAGAGCAGACCTCTCTGCAACCCTCACCCTGTCTTTGAGGAACTTGTCTATAAATGGAACAGCAGAAGTGGGAAGGGAGGAAAGGGAAATAGGATGTGACTCGAGGACCTGCGCTGCAACCACAGATGTCCACCATAGGCACACATTGACGTCAAGAGGATCATGCCCTCAAATTAGGGCATAGAGAGAGAACAAGGTTGGGATCTTTGAAACCACTCAGGACTGGGTTTGCTTTGCCAATGTCTTGAGTAAAAGTGCAATTAGACAAATATTTCTGAAAGTATCCTCGTCGAAGCTGATGCCACTGATCATGTGTCTTCCCCACATTCTTCTTCTAGGGAAGCAGTTTTCAGCGTTGTCGCATCCTCCTTTTTACAAGGGACCACTCATTCTTCCCAAAGACTTACTCTTTTGTTTTTTTGTCTCATCTTCTGAGATTTAATCAAGTGAACCTTCAGCAGAATAGTTTGGTATTTTGTGAACACAATTCTTTTTTTATCCAGTTGAAGCCCTTTTGTGATCACAAAAAAAAGAAAACTGTTGTGAGCTATAGGCTGTTTACACTGTTGAGAGGTTGATACGGGTCAGTTCTCTAAGGTTATTCTTAGTTCAACTGCTATGTAAACTGTTGATGTCACTGACTGGAGGCTGCTCTCCAGGACATTATATATATGATAATTATATGACAGAAAATGCAACATATAGTTGGATCTGACCTCCAAGTTCACTAGTTTAAAAAAGGAAAAAAATGTCTTTAAGAACCTTGATGTTTTTCTTGTTACTGAAACATAATAAAACCCTTAAAGTTTACACTCAGCCTACAGCATATATAATAGGTTTTCCTCGCATGGACAGCAATGTCCATCTATCTTCAGTGTATGGCACATTTTTAAATCTCAATGTTCGCTGCTTCCAGAGAGCATTTTTGAGACAAAACAGGCAAAATCTATTTACATCACTCTGTAACCCGATATAGATTTTTTCCAGAAATCATGAATCATCAAAACTTAATTAAACAACAAACAAGGGATTCAAGAAAAGCAGCACTTCCTCATTCAGCACATTTTCCTTGATCTTCATCATCATTCAGAGTTACAGCTGCTGATATTACCACAAAAGCATGCTTTTACTGATTCGTCTTCCTCTTCCTTCCACAGCTGCAGAAATGCAAGCTCATTTTTAGGCTTTTTATGTACATTGCCAGTTTACCATTCCAATCATTCATATTTGTGCAACACCCCCATCATGGTACTGGGATTACCACAACGTCACAGTTTAAATGAGGCTTGTGGAGCTATAGAATTGAAACTATATTTTGTATGCATAACTAAACGGATACATGACATGGAAATAAACCAGCTCTACTGAAATAGAACAAATTAACTGCTCTGATGCAACAGTTAAGCATCCTGTGATTTATAAAATGAAACATGTTTAAAGCAAAATTTGTTTTAGAAAACAGGATGTGCAATATTGTAAAGTAGCATGTTCAAAGGATCATTTTTAGAATATTAAGGAAATGTACTAATCCAATCAAGTTCTCAAAAGAATTCCTGGCACCAAAATGTTATCCTCTGCTTTCTTTTCCATGATCTTGTAAGAATGGATCACTCAGGGGGAAGAAAATCATGTATGCAGAACACTGCATGAAGCTAAACAATTCTTAGATATAGTTAATTTCCATGAGGAGATGATGTTTTAGCATGGTCATCTTTCACCAGAGGAGACACAACTGCATCTCTTTAGTTCACTTATTTAAGATGAAGAAAGTGAGGAGCAGAAATTCAAGCCTGCTTTTATTTACTTCAGTGACAAAATTCTTGCCATGACTTTAGCAGGAGTGAGGACGCATCTTCATTCAATGTGAAGGAGGAAAATATCAACTAAGAATAGTGCTCTTGTTTATTAGATTTAAATTACTGCCATAGCTGTTTATAAGAGAGTTAAGTAAATCCTGTTTTAAAAGCCAAAGCTTGCCTTCACTCTTGCCTTTTCCTACTCTATAGGAAAAATTTCTTCACTAGGAGGATTGTCAAGCACTGGAACAGGCTGTCCAAGGAAGTGGTGGAGTCACCATCCCTGGAGGTATTTAAAAGACGTGGACATGTGGTGCTTAAGAACATGATCTCGTGGTAGAATTGACATTGCTAGGTTAATGGTTTGACTCAAGGATCTTAAAGGTCTTTTCCAACTTAAATGATTCTATCATTCTTTGAGTGCACAGACTACTTCAGGATGTCCATGAAAAGCAACAAAATAAAGTCAATCTATAGTCTTAAGTTTGCAGTAAAGAGTCTGGATTTCTACTGGAAAATTTTAGAAGGGCCATAAATTCAAAGAGATCTAATTTTTTTATGTTTTTTTTTTCCTAAATGGCAATCAACCTTTTGGTCTAGTTATTCTCTGTCTCTCCCTATAAAGTAAAACCTAGAAATGCACACATAAAATCAGTATAAATGTACCAGCCAATAATTTCACAAAGACTACTACCCAAAATATAGCTAGAAATAAGACTATTTACATAACTTGAATTAAGCAACATTCATATGTATGAATTACAGCACAAGTCCTCCCCTTCTTCAGTAATGGAACTGATGACAAACTGTAAATGGAAGTATTGAATGAAACCGAGATACAAACATCTTCTGCTTTTGCTGTAGAGGCAGAAATAAGGATGTTAAATGAGGTAGCAAAGAGTAATATTAGGGAAGCTGAACGTCACTTTCATGCTTGTGGAGTTCTGCAGTTTGAATTACAATCACAGGGTAACTCTGCACACGTAAGAATGAATGATAAATATCCATTGTTGCTCTGAGACTGAATGTAGTGTTATACAATGACTATTAAAATCCAGACTATTACTCAAAAAACAGGCCCTAGTTTTGTAAATATGGTAGTCTTCTATTAGAAGACAGATTGTTTACCTTCTCCTAATATTAAAGCTATAACATAATAATAAAACTCGTAAAACTTGTGTCTAAGAGATATAGGTTAATTAAGGTCTATGAATGAGAAGCATCATGAGAACAGTGATAATTTCTGGGATATAAGTAACATGTGCCAATATGTAAAAAATAAAGTATATGAAGAATATAGAAATATAGAAATATTTATAGACTATAAATGAAGAATATAGAAATAAGTATTGAAGAATTATTCCATTAATGAATAGAGGAAAATACGTGAACAAAGGATGAGGTGTGTAATTAAAGATCATAGTGTATTATATTAACAGAGACAGAGTATACATGACTTTTCCTCTGTGTTACAAGATATTTTAAATTACTTGTGTGCATTTCTACTTTCATGTGTGTATGATTTTTTAGAATTGGTAGAAAAAACAAAGTCCATCATACGGTATCATGTTGATACCCAAATCATTCACTAGGCTATCGGTATCTTAACATTTTGAACATATATTTCCACCCTTTAAGCTGTCTCGCAGAAGATGAAAACCTCTAACTGCCACGCAGACACGCTCTAAAATTTTAATTGCTGTCTGAAGGCACAGGCCTTGTGACACCCTATGTTTTACTAAAGCACTCTTAGACACTTCTTTTAGCTACTCCACCCTGCTCCTTCTCCCTCTCCCTCTATCCACCACTGACTTCTTTCATTCTCTCTCAATTTTCTCCTTTTCCGAGCTCCCTCTTCTCCTTTGTCTCTTTTTGTCCCCTACACTTCTTCATCGTCAGCATTCATCACTTGGCATTCCCTTTTTTCTCCTTACTGTCAGGGCATGAGAAGAAGCAGTTTCCAGCAGTTTCCAGGTGTGCTGGGCTGCAGCTGAGAGATGAGTAACTGCAGGGGCAAGTCCTGCTTGCTTCCAGCTCTTCTGCCTGAGGAAACACTTAGTCGTTCTGGGAAGATGGAGCTATGCCACCCCATAAGCACAATGCACCTAGAGAATGATGAAGCCTTCCCTTCAATGACCACATCTTTAGCAGCCAGATGAACACACATGTGTGACCAGGTTTTCAGAGCTTCCCAACGTGGCCACTTTGGTCAGTTTTCCACAAAGAAGGAAAACCGCCCTATATTAGCCTCTTCATGGTATTTTAAGTCTTAATTCTAAAGAATGGCGATGTCAAGACTTGTCAATGACATAGCTGTAACATTTTTATGAGAACTGGCAAGACAGTTCATTTCTCCTACACCATTTTCTCAGAAGCCTTGGAGTTATTTTGGCTGGAGTACTCGGTGGTGAGGGAAGGTAGGCTTAATTCAGACAACTATATTAAATAGTCAAGACATCTTGCATGCTGTTATCAATAAGAAAAACACAATTCAGTTATGACAAGCACTACCTTCACCATTTACAATGCAAATGTGTGAAAATAAAGCACTGTTTTTTTCTTGTTCCCCGTGGAAAAAGAAAAATACACACCACCACTACCCTCTCTCCTCCCAGAAAAACAAGAAAAGGCTCAATAAAGTTGGATAATTTTCTTTCCTTTGGCTTTTCAGTTCACTCACCTCTCTACAAATTCAGATTTATGTGCCATTTTTATCTGTTGTTGCTTTTTTTTCCCCTACAGGGATATAGGTGGATAAGTTTGGATAGGAAACTGTATCCCTCAAGCCAAACTGAAAGGTTTATAAAGTTGCTAATAAAAGTTTGGGTCAGGGCCTAAATATCAATCATCTGCTCATTGTCTTTTTAAACGAGCTCAGGCATTTTCCCAACCACTCCCTGCAGGTCTCTGCCACTATTTTAATCTACGATTTCAGCGAATTATTTTTTTTCCTGTGTTGACCTCAATAATTTTTTTCTCTCCCCCTCCTTACCTGCCAAATGCATCATCAGGATTTTGCCAAAGGCTAGGTGCTTTTGAAGTCAGGAGGAATTCACTAATTGCAAGCGTCAAATCCACAATAAATGCCAACACCATATGTTATATGCTGCTTTTGGGAATTATCTCAAAAGGCCTAGCTGTGAGATATCTGCATATATGTTGAGGGGGTTTATTGCTAACTTTCATAACTCATGTCAGGTCTTTCAGTTTCTGTGTTCATTGGCTTAAGTGAGTGCAACTGTTCCCTGAATTTATAAAAATGTTGTCAAGATCCCTTGATCTCTCTTCCTCTGTCTCTCTCGCACAAACACATCCAAACACACACATACACAGGGGGATAGCACACACAGTGGCTTACAAATCTAACAAAAGAGAAGCTGGTAAATAAACAGCGTGTCATTGCGCTTATTCAATAAATTCCTGCGTGTGTTAAACTCATGATAAATATATCATAAGCTCTGATGAAGGCTTTATAGCCTCCTGTCCCATCACACCATCCTCAGTGTAATTCTGTAACGCGTACTAAAGCCTAGTTTTGAAAAAGTGAGAGCAGAATTAGCTCCCATATGGGCAGAGTGCTGACAAAACTGAAAAATAGCTAACTGGAGAGCATTTGCTTTAGCTAAAGAAGACAATATCAAAGTGACGTGTCTCTGTGCCTTCTAAAAACTGTGGAAATATACTGTACAGTTAAAACAAGAAGAAACCTATCTTCTTTCAGAATTTATCTAATAAAGAATTAAAAAATTAATTTTTGTTTAAATCCCTTATCCTGTAACATTCTCAACAAGTACATGTAAGGTTAAGAAAGTCCTCAGAAAAACACGCTTTTGTGATTCAAATAGGTAAGAAGAAAGAAAACAACATTTCAAGAGTTTTACATGTCAGCTTGGTGATAGAGAAAAAATAACATCGCAAAATAAAATCACTGCCATTTAAAACACTTGGAGTAGGTCTCTCCTCTTAGAATGGTGTGTCCTCTATGTCCTATGTCATCCCCACCAGTCACATGGGAATGTCTCCAACGGTGCTAGAAGCATATGTCTAAGCAATGACTCTTTCCTAATTAATGTATGGTATATTAATGTCCTCTAGGAGCAAACTGAAATAGTAATTTTAAAAGGCACTGTGGCTACGCAGAGTTCATTAATCTTTAAGGCTTCTGTCACGTTTCTGGAAATTGCAGGGACAACTGCATTTCATTTTCCTGATTAATAATACAAATGAACTGCTGGCAACATCACATCAAAACAAAAGTGGCAGAAATCAGAAAAAGTGCTGAAAAGTTTACCTTTATAGGAAAGCTTAAGTCTTGGAATAGTTTGTTTTGACGTTCCAGTGACTGGAAGGAACAGCATCACTAAAGATAACAGGCTGCAGGCATGTGGTACTTGGGAAGGTCTCATTCTGCTCTCTTCTGTATCTTCTTTAGCACTATGGTGAAATATGTTCCCGCTTTTCAAACAATCCAAATTTAATCTGGAAGTAAAAATAAAACATCTGTAGAAATTTTTGCATTATTGCATAAATAATAATAATGAAAGCAAGCCAAACCTATCTCAAAAGAGTAGTTCATTTAACACATTGCTACAAAAGTATTTTTTTCCTCTAGTATAAATCAAAATGATGTAAATCTGCTTCTTTAATACTACATTTACACACTCACAGGTTGGAAAAATATGTAAACTTTTCAAACACCAATGTCTAGCATAACTAAAGTTTAAGCACAAATTAAATTACTACCACATCCATGAAAAGAACATTTCCTATTCCAAAGTGGCCATGCAACTCACTAGTTCATACCCCTCCATTGGATATCTTAATGTTTTATAACTCTTTCTTTATCTCGGTACAACAGCTATAGTATGTTTATGCTATGACTAGAATAAACTGTAATATCTCGGATACCATGGACATAAAGCTAAGTTAACAGTGAGTACATACCCATCATAAACTTTCATAAATAAACTAAGAAAACTGGATAGAACAAGCAGTCGTGTTTAGTTTTAATAGAGAAAAAAGTCAATTCAGCTGATGGATTTAAATGTGCTTTCAGTATGATATTTCCAGCAGAATAACTGCTTCGATTCACCCACCAAAATGTCCTGTAAACTTTAATGAGTGGTTCATGCTGAGGTCAGTAGGCTGATACAGGACTTTGTTAGCACAGTGTGCAACTAAGCCAGCTTTGCAATACTTTTCACTTAATAGCAATCATTCATATTACATACATCTTAAACTGTTTTACAAATGACAGCAATCATCACTATCCTTGTTTTGCCTATGCAAAAATGGAATCATAAAACTCCAGTGAACCTGCTTCCTCAAGGTCATTCTGCTACCCCAATAGTTGAACAGAAAGCAGCAGCAAGTCCTGGTGTCCTGTTTATACCCAGTTAAAAGCGATCAGTTTTGCCCAGTAACTCCCCTTTTGCATATGAAATTATTTGAAATGACATCCTGAGGTCTGAAGTCAGAATCAGATGGTTATTAAATCACACAGAGAGAGTGAGACCAGATCCTTCCCCTGCAAGTGCATGATACCAGAGGTCAAGGGAGATAGTTCATGAAATGACAAATGTCAGTGTTTGAGCAACGCTCTAAATCAAGACGTAAGGAAATGTTATGGTTAGCAGTGAGATTAAAGGCTCCTGACTTGCCATGAAAATTCTTTTCTGAAAAGTACTGAAACCGTCTGATTAAAGGAGTAATCTTAGTGCCCACATCCGCCAGCACTTTCACGGACATCACAGGAAAGGCTTCCTAGGAGCTCATGAGAGATGCTGTACAGCTCATGGCCCCGGAGCCTCTCCATCAGTCTGGGATGTGAGCTCCCTGCAGCCCTGGGGCCAGAGCAGCTCTGCCAGCTGTGGAAGCATCCAGAAGCAACTTAAGCACCTCATGATGGAGGCAGCATATTCTTCCTGGCATGAAGGGTCTGGGAAGAGGACCTCTTCAGTATTTTCTGCCAGAGGAAATCTCTCTCAGATAAAGCTGGGGCTTTCTGAGGATCCAGACCTTTTGTCAATAGCCAAAGACCAGGGAGTATGCAGGAAGGGCGTGACAGGGAAAAAGAGAGAGGGAAACAATTTGTAAAATGCCTGAAGCATCCTTCCTATTGCAGAACATTGAGCTTCTTTCTTCTCAATCCCTGCCTCAACACTCACATTCAGTGTCTGAACACACCACTTCTGGCCAAGTGCCACTACATCTTCAGGGAATGACACAGAAAGAAAACAAAACAAACATGAAGTGCCTCTGGATCATCTTTCCCTTCCTTTTATTAGAGTATAGGGTCCTGAGAGAAGGCCCTTGCTTCTTCCATGGTTATATATCTGTTTGTTGTTCGTCTAAGAAGGACTGCTGCTGACTAGACTATCACAAGGTTATATCACTTTCAAGAAATCTACTCTAGGAAAAAGAAGGGGAAAAGAAGGGGAGGGAGGAGGGGGAAAACTATATTAAGACAAGAGACACTAGACTTGCTCATCTTCAGTGGGACGATAGAGACAAGCCATACTTCAAAATGAAGCAATTAAGAGGAACAATTCTCACTACAAAAACACTGAGAAGTCATGGCTTGAGGGTCTGGGCTTCAGCCAATAGGGATCTCACCAGAGAATTTGGGGCTCATTTTCTTGAGGCAAAGTACAGTGAGGAGTCAGGCCTAAATTTTCCACTTATAGAAAAAAAAAATTTGCCTGAATGCACTGTCATGTGCTTAACTGATTGATGACCAGCACCAAACTTGGCCCTTTGGCCGTACCTCACAGCTTCATTTTTTCATGTAGCGTTCTTTTCCTTTTCTTTCCCTTTCCCCTTTTATTTGAATAATGTCTGTGAAAAACCATTTGCTTCAGTTCCTGACACGAGGCGGTTAGTTTACACTGGAGGCAGCTGCTTTGTGAGCTTGAGCCAACCTGTCTTGTCCTAGATTCATTGCAATCTGGCCAGATTGTCTCATATATTTTTAGTTTATGATGATCTCCTAATGCAATTCTAGCCTCTACGCAAAGTCCTTCCAGCAGGCCAATGAGTAGCTCAGGTTAATGAACTTCAGACCAACTAACTGGCCATTAATCTTCAGGAAATATCCTTCCTCTCTGTAACATATGTAATGTCAATTGGTGTCCTGTGCTGAAAAGAGCCATAGTGACACTGCTCACAAGTAATCAGAGACATAAACAGATCTAAAATATAAAACCTAAAAGCAAAACTAACTCCCTCATTCTTTCCTCCTGTCAGAAAAGCTTTGTCAGGGGAGGAAAAATTATTGTTTCCTTTAGTTCTTCGATACTTCTGCTAAGCACTAGCACACCCCAAAACTTCCTCATCATGAATAGTCTCAAAATAAATGAAGAAAGAGAGTTTGAAAAGAAAAATGCTGAGCTAATGCTGCTTTCTCACCTTGACTTCAGTTAGGAAATATCTGCACTTCATTATCACCTGGAAGAATGAGTTGGTGAGGAAGCTATGCATACACCTCACTGAAACAGGGGTATTTCCAGTGGAATAAATGAGTTTTAATTTGCCCCATGGGGAGGTGGGAGACATGATGCTGAAATGGGGCTGAGGAGCCTGGCTCCATCCTGCCAGGAGCTCCTGGCAGGGCTCGTAAATTCATAACGGGCTGTACTGCCAAAAGTCAAAAGGTTGATCTGCTGGTGTCCTGCCATCTTTCCAAAAAAGTCAGCTGGACGTAACTGGCACATGCATGATGTCACATCGCTGAAATGAGGTGTCACCTCCCTGCAATTGGTCAGATTTAGTAGAGCCTATAAAAAAGATTACTCTGAAGCTACTGTCTGAAATAGTAAAACCTGGAGCCAATTTACTAAACATAATTTATTCCAGGCTCGTTGTTGCAATAAACAGAGCTCTTCAGCCTTCTGAAACACACAGACAGTAGGAAGCTCTGTGATTATAGGATTCTTTTCACATCATTCAGCTTAAACCTATCTTACTGCAAAATCTTGCATTCACAAACACTGTAGGTTTCTGACTTCTCCTGGCGTCATGAAGTCCAGCGCTGTAAGAATTGTGACCCATCTGCAAACAACAGTTCATGAAACTCTTAGTTTAATTCCATACAGAAGACCTATACGGAATTGGAGGATAATTTAAAACCTCTTTCTAGCACTAGTTTTTCCAGGCCATTTTAAAATTTGGAATTTTGTCCTGTAGTTAAGAGAACAATGAAAACAGTCTGCAGCAACCAGAGAAAACATGATTAACTAAATGGTATGGCTCAGTTATTCTGAATCTAACAGTAATGTTATAAATTGCAACTACTGAAAATCTAGAGCAACTTTTGACTTAGTTTATGTTGCTTAAAAAAATTAGACTAGAGTAGACTAGATTAGACTAGACTAGAATAGAAAAAAGAAAACTGTGTGATAGTCACTATGGACTTATAGGTAAACTGAGTAAGCTACCTGGGCCATTCAGTCTCATTATGTACACTACTATCTCTAATGCCAGAGTTTTTCTTTCTTGTCATCTATCCCTGTCTGAGATCTTGCTGGTTTATTTTATTTTACCAACCAAACAGCATGAGTGGCTTGTTAAATAAACATATTGCTTTACAAGACTAAATAGCTACAAAAGGAAACAAAAAATACCCCATCCACAACTCAAATTTATTGAAAGGTACGTTGGCTCTTTACTCATATTTTATCTATACTTTATATATATACATATAAGTTTAAAGCATTTTACTTTAGCTATAACTATACAGGCATATGTTTCCAATGCATTTATCTGTAGTAGTCTCACCTATAAACTATCATACATATTCCTAAATAAAAAATACCATGGCTGTCTTCTGTGTAGTTCAAAACTATTTTATAATCATGAACTGAGTATTGAATATTCTGTGTTAATAAGAGGGAAAACTACAAGCATATGTGAGTCAGGCTGATAGCTCATAAAATAAAATTATATCTCCAGACTCACTTAACATTCTTAACTTACTTCTTAAATAACAAGTACGACATTCATCCAAAGCACAATGAAACTATGTTCTTGTACCCCTTAGATAGACTGTCTGTTGATATTGGCAGAGGAGGCTTTTCTCTTCATTGTGAAATCTCAGTTAAATCTAACTCAACCCAAGAACTGGTAAACAGTATTATTCATCACTATTATCCCATTTATTAAGTAGCTTTTGTACTGTTTATAGTGAAGCAAATGCTCTCTTCCAGGATTCTGAAAAATACTTCTTTATACAAAAAAAGCCAGTTCAGTATTACATCACTTCCCAACACTAGCAAACCTTATTGAATAGAAAGAAGATGATATAATAAAAAAAAATTACATAAGGCTATAGTAGGTGATATTTGTTTCATTTTGTTTTGTTTGCTTAAATCATTGCGTTTAGTATATCTGGTTTAGATTAGGTTTTACCGTAAAGCAGATCTTGCTATTGTTAATATCCAGATGAATAGTAAAGACTCATAGGAAGCACAGGCCAGCTTATAATGAGTTTTACAAAGCTTTACAGGCTTTACCTTTACGCAGGATTTATACCCTATTCATTCAACACCAGTAATCTGTAAGGCAGGAAAAATCTCTGCTCTGATTCCCACTTGAGAAGAGTCAAATAGAGCAAAATAAAATAAAGTGACTGAGAGACAAGGGAGATGAAACCAAGGGAACAAAAAACAAAAAAAGTCTGTTTGGGTTTTTTATCTGATAATTAATAAACCCCTCCGTTGGACAGAAAATATGTTTGCAGATTACACTGGATGTTTTGTTCATTAAGATAAAGATAAACTCAAGTTAAAGTAAAAATTATGACTAAGGAAGTGAAAAGAGTAATTAAGGGACACACTAATTTGATCTATTTTTTACAGTTTTGTGCATCTTTCTGAAGCTAGCCTACTGACAGAAGCATTTATAAAAGGAGATAAATACTGATAAGAATGGGTAACCTTTATAGAGTGGTTCATGTCACACTGCTATGAAGGGCTTATCTGACCGTGAAATTTACTATTGGGTACCTAAAATTATACAAATAGGAAATGAGCACTGTATCTTCAAAAGATATCAGGATATTTTACAGGTCAAAGTTGGTGGAGTTAGGATTACACCCAAAGGTTTCACATAGACATAGAAGTAATACTTTCAGAACATGACAGACAGACATGTCATATAGCACTAGAAACAGTGATTCTGAGTTTTGTCTGTGGCATCTTTTGGACGCTGTATCTTTTGGATATATAATGCATAAATCCAGGACCAATGATAAAATAAATGTTACTCTCTAATCCTAATTCTTTGTATATTTTGTCTCCTTAAAATTTTATATAATTTTACATTCCATAACCTGTTTCTCAAGCACTCTGTCTATTTCCCAAGAAAAAGCATGGCATGGAAAGCTCCTTGCCATCTAATAGCGAGACTGCAAAGAGGAGTTAAACAGATGAATGAAATGTCCAGCCAGTCAGATGTGCAACTCACATCTTTCACATACAAATATCTGCATATCTTTCACCCTAAAGTTAAATGCATACTTAGATGGATTTTTTTTTCCTTTTTTTCTTTTTCCTTTGGTGGAAGGAACTGTGACTTTAGATATCATGTCTGTAATAACAGCTTCTCATCGTCTCTTTATTTAGAATGACATAAGAACACCCTAAATGTCTGATAATTGGAAAAAAAAAAAAGAGGAAAGAAAAACAAAAACACAAGCCAAAAAAAGAAAGCAATATAGGGCACGATTTAGCAATATGTAAGAATCAAAAGGAATCCTAAGCCAAACCTCAGTGTTACATTATTTTAAGTACAGCATGTTTCCCCAGCAGTCTTAAAAAACCTCCCAAGCTATGAAAAGTGATTCTAAGATGGGGTTTGTAACTTTGGTGTCTAAGAAAAGAAAAAGGCAGTAGGACAAAAATTCCTAGGGGCATTAATGAAAAGGTAGACTAGATGAAAATCGCTTCCTGCCGAGTACCGTGACGTCTGAAGGTTTTGGAAGAGAGGCAGAGAATTTTCCCCTGAACTGTCTGTCACCACCTGCAGTACTTGAGGTGGCTTTGGCTCAGCTCTGAATAAAGTAGGCAGGGAGAGAACACATGCAGGAAGCTCTGCCTGTGGAACAGCCTTGGCCTGCTGTTGAGAAAATACTGAAAAGCCAAAAAAGTGTCATAACAGCTGTCAGGAGAAAGAAATGCTCATTTCGGAGAGACCTGTCTGACCACTTAAACGCTAGCAGATTGCATTTGTCCTGCTAAAACCTAAATGAACCCCAGGCAGCACTGTCAAGCCATCTAAACCACTGACCGTGCAACAACCATTCTTACGCTGGAAGAAAGATACATCTACAATGGCCAACTCGAAGGAAGGATTTCAGTCTCTTTTTCACCTCGAGAAATTCTTGCCAGTGTTTTGCTATGGAAAAACTGCTCTCTGTACCTCCTTTCATATGAGACCTTCCAACATCTGCAGGGATAACTACTGGCAATGGAGTATTTTACACTTTAATTACTCGCACAGAGACTTGCCCTACCAGGTATTTTGTGTGCTTGTGAAAAGCAGCAAGGTAAATCATTGTACATACTCTGAAAGCATATAGACAGTGAGCTGTCTGTATGATGTATCTACAGATGCAAGTAGGTAGGGCTCTTTCGTCTTTGATCCAAGTAGTCCAGCTTCTATCCTTGCATGGCTCCATTAATTCCATACTATTACAACAATGAGTTACACATTTCTGCATGAGAGGCACCACTAGCCAGCCAACTCTGTGTGCAGGCAAAAACACCCTGGTTCTGCCCACATCAACCAGCCCATTCATACAGTCATAACTCAGGAGACCCTGCTAAAAAAAAAATCCAATCAGAAAAATCCCACAACAAACCCTCTCCAAAACTGAAAGAAATAAAGAAACAAGATTCACATTACAAATATATTTATGGTGTTAATTTAATTTCACAGTAAATACTTTATTGTGCTATAAATTGTAGCTAGATTTATCTGATGTAAGCTGAAATGTACTGCCAGATAGTTTGGAATTGTGCTTAAATGCTTGTAGACACTCATAGATTTCCCAGCTGTATCTAAAAGCTAACTGTGGGACTCTCCCAAAATACTAAGATGTTACAAATATTAAGGACAGGCAACCGCATGTCATGGTTGGCCACTTAATATAATTAAACTTTTTTTGAATTATTTCTTTTGTACTAATCCTCACAGGATGTTTCATTAACTGCCAGTATTACTTAGTTCATTGTCAGTTGTGTAAAAATCTGATCTGGTAGTTTTCAAAAGAATTCAGACTAACAGTTAAGTGATGGTTTAAAAATGTGCACTTCATATGACAGCTGGGCTTTGATCAAATATGTCTGCTGTATAACCAATGGCATATTTTTGTAGAATTCCTTTCATCGACGTATGGCCTCATTATTAGGTGCACTGCTAGTGAACTCTGTGTAGCACAGTCTGCAGGGCTTTAATATATAAACTAAGTATAGAGAGAGACATGCCACAAGGATTTTAATTTCCACTTCCAAGAAATTTAGATTTAATAATTCATGACTGTAGACTTGAACTCTATTGGAGTAGGTTTTTTTATATCCATTGACCAACTAATTTTGGATCAACATTTTGAACAGTGATATTTAAAATTATATACATGTGAATGTGTACACTGCAGTGCAGTGATTGGTGTTGGCACATTAATCCACTTATTTTATTGTTAGGCTAAATGCATTTGCTTGCTTTCTATTATTTTTTAATGTTTGATTTTATTGACATTCGGAGGGTGTGTGACAGGGAACTAGCAGAGTCACTGCAATACATTCCATTTGCAAACTTACACAATTCACTAACTTAATGTGGACCTATTTCCCTTGACAGTTTTCCCTCAGGTATCACCCCAGCAGTTTAAAAGCTTTAATGTCTCCATTCTCTATCCTCTGTTCATGCCATTAGGAGTTAATTGAATTTCTTTTTTCTTTTTTCTTTTTTTTTTTTTCATGTTACCATGGGAGATGACATCACTGGTATAAGGTCACAGCAGCAGTTAGGACCAGTACCCACATCCCCTCGATGTCCAGGCAGTGCCTTAGTCACCCGGCCACCCTTCTCACCAGGGACTACAGACTGCTGGCTGTGATTCCTGTGGTGAGATCCGTGACTCACATACCACTTCTTCCAGTGTTTTACTCTTGATTTAAGCCCTTATGCAAACTGTAGAAAATTACAAGCAATCACAGCTTCATTTTCCATAAACAAGAACTTCCCAGAGCTGTGTAAGGAGTAATGTGTGGCCAGGGTGAGTTCAAATAGAGATTATCAGAGTTTTAATACTCCTGTGTTCACTGATCACCAATTTTACCATTTCCAAGGGTTAGTACATGCTGCTATTAGATCCTACAAGAACTTTCTGCTTGTGTTGCAGAAGAAATCAATTTATAATTTGTGCAATAGAGTTGTTTTCCTGATCTATTTTTAAGCTGCTTTGTGAAGGGTGCTAGCATGACAGTTCCTGGAATCTGAAACAGCTATACTGAAAAAGAAAACAAGAATTCAGGCATCACCACCTCCATTCAATGCAGAACTATTTCCACTTTGGTTTAAAACCACAATAACTTTCCTTTGTCTCGTGAGGACAAAGTAAGGACACAGAGTGCACAGATGAATCAATACTTCGCTGAAGAGTAGCAAAGCTTTTTTAAACAGTTAACCAGTTAGTTACCACCTCTAATTTCCTTTTTTCCAATAGATACTTGTCCCCCATGATGATGGGACAGCCTCAGTCTTGAGGCTTCATTCTCTACAGGGATGGTTGACACTGGAACAGGGGCTTGGAGAAGATGTGGATTCTCCATCTTTGAAGACAGTTGAAACTAGACTGGGCAAAGCTCTGAGCAATGTGATCCAAAGCTGAGGTTATCCATCATTTGAGCTGCAACTGGAACCATGTGACTTCCTGATGTCTCTTCCAACCTATTTTTTGTCTATCAGTTCTTTTAACACCTAGAGTAATAACTGAACTGGGTCACACATTGAAGGTCTTAAGCAGCATCCAATGCTCTGACAGCCATCAGTCAGCTATTCCTGCTCTCTAGTGACCATGCTTACTTTTAGAAGGACTCTTTCGATGAGGACAAAAGCCCACCTGATCTTCTCACAAATTAATTCCTTTATCATTGAAATATGACTAAAATCAGGAATGCTTTTCTTTTTGTAAAAATGTCTGAAAGCTGTAGTAACTCAAGTGCTAATTCACAAGCAGATCATAAATCCTTGTATTAAGAATGGCAATGTGTTCACAGGACAAGTGAAGTACACACAGAATAGGTACAGACACATTATGAGCTACATCATTCAATATTTCAAGGCTGTCAGACATTTTTTGCCCATGCAGTCCTAGTTGGCCCATGAGAACTAAATGCAGAACTGAGTGTCAAAATTATTGACAGTGTGTTTGAAATAATGCTTTTGTCTGCACTTATGAGACAAGATGGGGATTTCTTCCAGTATTCCCCCACTGGAGCTGTAAGAGGAAGCTGGGTGAGAAATACCACTGGACAGACTGCTGATACTCAAAACCAAGCCAACGGGTTCTACTCATCCAGAAGACAAAATATCATCTGTGTGTTCCAGCCTGACCTCTCTTTTCTTTCTAAAATACAACTCCTTCCTGCCCGTCTATTATCTCCCAGATGGATCAAGAAGTGGAAGCCACTGTAGTTAACATATTAAATGTTTATCAAGGTTATGTGGAGAAAAATGACTAGAAAGGATTTGGCCTCCATGCTGGCTAAGCTACAAAAGGGATATGGTGGAGAAGATTAAGTTGTGTTTCCATAGCCACAGCTGAGCAGGTGGCAAACATCCACCACAGGTGCTTGTTCTGTAGAGGATCCCACTCCCTGGTAAAACAGGCACCCCTAGAGAAACCAGGGCTTGAAGTTATCCAGGACTCTTCATGTCAGATGAGCCCCATGCAAGTTTATGAAACCTCTTGGTATCATCATGATGAACTATGTTCCTTGAGCTATTCCCCACCAGGCTTTAGTGCGTTTAAACCACTGACCCCTTGAATTAAAGAGGCAGACTTCTCTTTTCACAGCTGTGACTTAACACAGGGAGGAATTCGGGGACATCTGAAAACAAAGCCAGGCAGAATTTAAAACAAAATCCTTCAACGACAGATTTAGAGAGTGATGGCTGCAGCTGGAGCTTACAAATATAACATCTAACTAAATGAGCATGCATTATATAAAAGCCTTACATGGACAGACCCTGTGAAGGGCAATTTCTTCACAAGGAACAAGATAAACAGGACTACTAGGAAAAAATCACCAGAAAAACTAGATATTGGTTGTTCAAAAGTAACCTTCGTCCATGGATCTTAATAAACTCAGTGGTAATCACCTCTATAATGAGGAGATAAGGGATAACCTGTTAGACAAATCAATTCTTGGGCTTTTTCGTTTGTCTGTTTTTCTTAATCTACAATGCAAAACTGAAATTCCTGTGCTTGGAGAGGAAGAAAAAAAAAACCACTAGCAAGACATATAATACCTTTCATATATTCAGTTTTAAATGCAGAGTAACTAGTACATACATAGTTGACTCTTTGAAAAGGAAATGTATTCCTACGATTTCAGTTTCACAGCTGGGGAAACTGCTGCTAATTGTATTCAGCAACCATCCTAGCAAGACTTGAAGTGAATAAGGAGTGGAATCAGATTATGTTAATTCATAGTTATCAATGCCACTGTCTTAAAATATGACATACTTCTTTCTATCCAGCCAAATGGGCTACCTGACACAGCATATCAGTTTTAAATAAACACAAACAAGTGGAAGATGGACTTTATAAAATTCCACAAATACCTTAAAGATACTCAAGCACAGAACGTGGTTACAGAGAAATAAACTTATTGATCTCCTTCACATAGTACTGCAAAAGCAAAACAACAATGACTTCTGGAAACTCTGCTTTCCTTGTCTGCCCAACTTGCAGTTATGGCACAGGAAATAATATAATGTACTTGCACTCAGACCCAGGACTGACTGATGTCAAATGAAGTTCAACCATTCATATTAATGGGGATCACCATTTGTCTGAGGGAATGGAAATCTCTTAGACCTTAGGGTCATGAATTGACTAGCTATCGAACATTTCCTCTGTTGTGCTGAGCATCCTCCATCCTCAATGAGATCAGCTATCTACACCCTTAGTCCCACTACAGCTTCTTTGTGCTTTTCCTGAGGCACAGCAAGAGTTCATTGCTAATTCTTTCTGCATAATGTGCAATGCAGGGTAAGGTCTCACAGCTCCCTTTCTAGGACACACAGAACAGTCACATTTCTCCTGAACCCAGGAAAAGCAGAGACACATACAAGCAAATGGTGAGGTTTTTTATATTCTGGAAATTTGCAACTTACTAAGACATATTGTTAGAGAAGTGCCACTAATAACAAAAAAAAAACCCAATGAAAATATCATCTAAAAAGAACAAAGATGACTAAAAATTTTTTACCAATAAAATTCTTGGCAAACTGCTATCGTCTCACACCATTAATAAAGTGGGAGGAGGCAAAAAGCAGTTTTTCTTTCAGATGGAGTTTCTGGAAAAACACCTACGCATAGCATTTTTTCTTGACAGGTTCCAGAGTATCTATAAGCTCATGGGTTGTAATCACTCTAACGATCAGCAAGCAGTTATTTCACATGGCTGATATAAGCCTGTGGCTGATATCATCTGCCAAAACACTAAAATATGCAAAGAAAAACACTTCTTAAGTAGAGCAATTTTGGGAGTAAGGAGAGTTATAATGTTCACAATCATCATTAAAATTTACCATAGTAAAGACAACAATAATAACACTGATGACTGTAACTTTCTAAAAAAACCCATTTTTTTGCAACAACAATCCTGCCAGTGGCAAATTTAAATTTTATGGATGATAAAGAAGTAGGCTGTTTCCAGTAACATTTACAAGTCATAACCCAGCTCTGTCAGTCAGGACATGCAGAATGAGTCAATTCCAAAAGCCCACTCAAACCTTGGCACCTCTATTCCTTTAGAGGCACCTCAGCCACATTGTTGTTTTTCAGAAGTGCTTGTATAAACATTAGAAAACACAAAACAATAAAGAGATAAGAATCCAGCATGCAAGGCCAATCCTAACAAAAGATGAGACAAATTAAAAAACCTCACATGATTAAAATAAATGCCTTATGTGCATAATAAATTTCAGTATTATGACTCATTGAATTGACTCATGAACTATAAATTGACCATGCCTCTTTTAATTGTTCCATATAACTATCTCCTTTTTGAAGAACATGCTTGTCAGACAGTTGCTACAGCTAGTAGTTTCTTGGTTTATCAATAGTGTAGCATGAGTTATGGTATTTAAGTTCAGCTACAGGTTTAGAAAATAACACATAGAACATAGGAGATGTGCAGTAAATGTCTGCTGAATGTACTTGGAGAATTAACAGGAGAAATCACCAAGAAAACAACGCAAATCTATTAATACAATAAAACAACATGAAATGGAAAGATAAAAGACTGCAAACATATACTGAGAAAGTAATCACATTTGAGCTTCTTTCAGCCTTACAGTTGTCTCTCAATTTGCTTTCCTTAGCAATATGTATCACAAAACATATTACGGATTTTCTACCTTTAGGCAATTCTGGGTTTTCTCCACCTTCAGCATTCATTTCCTATTCCAGAAAAACCTTCTCACACAACAACTGTTTTTGTGTGAAAATATAAGAATATAAAAATGTTTGTAATGGCAAGACTGAAGGCTCATCCAGTCTAGTAGTCTGTTTCAACTGTAAGTGTAAGGAAGAACAAGAATAGAACATTCATATATGATATTTCCCTACCCTTAATTCTCCCTCTTCTCTCCTTCTATTTTCAGCTCAGGAGATTTCCTGAGCCTATTGTAGCCTGTCTATTTTGTAACCCCCAAGTAGATATCACTTTCAAGTACTCATCCAGCCTCTCTTTGAGCCCTTGTAAAATTCTTGCATCTGCAACACCATCTGGCAAACAATTTTGTACGTCTACTACCCAATGTGTGAAGAACTACTTCCAATACCAACAATGATATGTGACAACACGTTTATTTTCCCTCATACACCATCACCTTGATAATATTAGCCAGAAAGCAGATCCCACTGGGCAATAGAAGTAAGAAGACGCTGATTTGTGATGATCATCCAACTGTTTTAATATTAGAGGAATTACGCATGCTACTTCATTATTTTACTGTCTATAACAGAGTCACAGAGCAGCTGGGAAACTAAGAGAAAATCGGTCAGAGAAAATTAAGAAGGCAATTATAGTGGTCAGCTCCACCGAGTGTTTGCTGCCAAAGGAAAAATATCTTGCTATGGTCACTGCACAAGATGAGATGTACCATTTCACAACTAAATCTTTGGTCAGAACCCAGGACCAGCTTTGAACATTCAACCAAAGAAGTATTAGCCAAGGTTGGCAAATACATGGGTGGGGCAAAATCACAGCTTTGA
Source organism: Apaloderma vittatum (assembly GCF_000703405.1). Lineage (NCBI taxonomy): Eukaryota > Metazoa > Chordata > Aves > Trogoniformes > Trogonidae > Apaloderma > Apaloderma vittatum. Next base: position 227,031 of record NW_009724423.1, read on the forward strand.
TCAGTGGAAAAGAAAACCTCCAGGTTTCACAGCCAACAGTGGCTCGATACCTATAACAGAAGGACTCTCACTCATCATTCTTGATAAATACCTTCAGGCAGTCGGATGGAAAATGCACCCCAGTACCCAGCAGTTGGGTAACTCTGTCACCTCTCTCCCTGACAGAGCCCTCTGCCTCCCTTGCATTGCAGCAAAATTCAATTTTCCTGTACTGAAATGGTCAAGTTTTCCCACATCCAGAACTTTTAAACTCATCATAAATGAAATAAAAAGGGGGACAGGGAGGGTGGGGTAAAAACCTACTACGTGGAAATACAGTTATAAGCTCCATAAATCTTCATGTGTCTAGGTATGAGTGCCGTAAGAAATAGCATTTTACAATTTAGAACTGTGAAATTGCAAAGATTTATGCTTTCCATTGAAACATCTGGTCTTACCCACTCTTGGTGCCAAAATGGCAGAATGGATGAGCTACTTGTTTATTCCAGTCAGGCATTTCCTTGACTCCTGGACTTTATGTTAAGACATGATGAACATCTTACTCTCAATGGAGAATTTTTACTCTCATGAAGTCAATAGGTCAGAACTTGAAATATACAGCTTATGAAAGGGATTCCTCATATGAGTTTGTTACATTCTAGTAGATCAGTAGACAAATATAAATACTAAAAAACTACTGAACTTTATATACTCCATACTTCATTCATGCATAGTCTTTAATTTAAGAGCCTGTCAAAATACAGCTTCTTTAGGAATATCCCACATTGTGAATCATGAGGGATAGGAAATATCCATATGGGTTACATCTCATAGAAATACTACAGTGAGCCCTACAGGAAAAAGTTTCTTTCTCTTTACAAAAACAACAAAGTTTTCAACTCATTAGCATAAACTGCAGTTATTCAAAAGAATCAGATTAATTATATTTACTTATTTAGAATTAATTTTTATTTAGTTCTTTTGATTACCTCTATCAAAAGTCAAGTTTCAAGTTATGTTAATGTCTGCAGTGGATTGCGATAATGTAATGACTTTTCTGTCAGTGTCTAGTGAGCTTCAGAGCTGTTTCAAAAAATACATATATTCAAAAGTATTATGACTTTTTTATGATAAACTAACATTAAAACGATGATGGAAAATATTACAGTTTCTGAAAAAAATTCTCATTAAGTTTTAAAACAGAAAAATTGCACCTCCTTTTTCAATTATAGCTACTTTTAAGATTTTCCAAAGGTAGCTACAATTTGGCTTTGATCCTGCTATTGCAAAGTGCCAGAAATACCTAATTGCAGTGGGAAAATGTTGTGTGCACACATATGTATGTGTTTGTCTACAGTCTGCATGAGCAATTGAAATATGTCCAAAATATACACACTGCAAACCACATAATTAAAATTACTCTTATGCAGAGCAAATTTGTCTTTAAAGTAGAAAATAATGGAAGGACAGCAGAGACTTCTCAGTACTAAACCATAATGCTTCATTTAATGAGTAATCCGTGGAGTCCATAGATGTTTACCTCACTCTGGGCAAGCTCAAGTGCATGGACAGATAATTACAGTATTTAGCTGATGTACAATAACTTGTTAAGTGGCTGTAATGCAATCACATTCTTTCACGGGCTCACGGACTGCATTTCTGTATGTTCCTCCATGCCAACACAACTTTCAACTCCCAAATATTAAATGGTGAAAAGCTATCATCACGTTTAAAGTTAGAATTCCTGAATTTGGATCCAAAAAAGCACAAGAGACTGCTAAAAGCTAGAGCCTATATCCGAAACCTCTCCTAGTTTGGCAGGTACTGTGTCTGAATCCACTCTGCCTTCAGAAAAATAAAATAATAATCATCTGGAAAAAAAAGACAGGCAAGATTCTGAAACAGTAAAGAACACAATACAGTTATGTTGCATTGTTTCTTCGATGAATAATGGCTTGATAGCAGATTTATTAACATGATCAGTTGAATATGATTCAAAAAGAAATTTTAAAAATGCAGACATAGGCTGTAGATTAACAGTAAATGCTGGCAAGCAGCTTCAGAGAGCCTTCAAGTTTTGCTTTGGGAGAATAGTAAAATGAGAAAGGATATTGCTAAAGCTTAATTTCCCACCACTTTTACACCACTGCCTGTTGTCAAAGCGTAGGGTGCAAAGTTCAAAGACTGATATTTGGTGGAAGCACAGATTAAATTATATTTTAAAAAATATGATAGATGAATCGAGTTACAATGAACATGGAACCTCTCAGTATAATATCAGCCTCCTTTCAGCTATGTTTTAATGTTTCAGCAGCTACGTTGTAACATTTCAGCATGTTCACAGAACACAGATTTAACTGTTTTGGTCAGTTCTGCAAAGGCTGTTGAGCACCTTCTTAGCCGTGGTGACTCTTTACCTCTCAGTGAAATCTGCGAGAGCCGAAGGCCATACTTTAAACTCCTCATTAATTTTCTAGGATTTTAAACTTCATATAAAGTTCTTATTTTTCTACAGTTTCATATGACTAGGTAAGGAAAGTTTAATGCAAATTAAGAATATATGTTTTACTACTTTGTAACATGTAATCTCTAGATTCTCAGAAATGCTCACTTTTCCCCATTTCTGGCTGCCAATGTAAAAGCAGTTTTAAAATGACTTGTAATGTTGTTCTATCCATAATAGTCTAAGGATAAACTGATGCAAGGTTCACAGAAGAGTAACTTTTGCATACTCAGATATAGACATGCAAGGTATGTATGTGTGTGTCTACTTCCATAGGGAATTATTGTGATTCACAACACCTGGGCATGAGTTTTCAGCTTATGATCTTAGATTCTAAAAATTAAAAACAGAATGCATTTTAGAGGCTTTTTTTTTATGAAGGAGAAAGTACCAATGAATGGTCAACTATATTTTGTTGGCAAAGTTCTGTGTTCCACACAAGAAACTTTCGATATCAAAGCATGGCTGAAATATCAAAATTCCTTCAAATACTTATCTATTCTAATGATAACTACAGCTGCACTCAAAAGCTGCTGCCCTTGGTATCACTCACATTCCCACAGGAACATAAATCTCTGAGAGGCAAAAGCTTAAAGAAAGGTATTCTTCTCAGGGCACTGAAGAAACATGCAGCTTTCTTCTTCTGATGCTGCATAATAATATTATGGGACTAACATGCTCAAATATACATTCTTTCTACTTTTGTTTGTTTGTTTGTTTTTCCCAGCAGCTTATCTACTTCTACTCTTGCCTTAATAATCTGAAAGCAGGCTAAAATTAAAACCAGGAAGAGAGATCCAACAAATTCAGAATGTAAATGCTGTCATTTGGGCCACTGAACATCTTCACTGGAAGCAATTTAGTCCAAGGCATAGGAATATTGAAAAAGACATATTATGAAAAGACACTGCTGAAAGCTGGCTGCTGTCTGAGATCAAAGAGAATCAAAGCAAATATGAAATGGTTTTGTATATAATGTAACTAGTGATTTTGAAGTGAATTGTTTAAATATTCATATTTGTACATTTCATTTTAAAAGGTGTGCATTTAAATACCATGAGTAATGCAGCAACAATTATTAGAAAATATTAAGAAAAAATTAACCTTAAAACGGAGATCTATTCCAGTTTTGAATTATAACTATTTCTTTCATCACGGTAATACTATATAGTTTTTAAAACTTAGGGACTATATTTGTTTAATTTAATTCATAAGTCCCTGGTTACCACTGCAATTTTACTCATACATAAGTTCGCTAATGTGCATTGCTAGAGCTGTTTGATTTATATTTCCAAAACAAGAAGAAAACTAAGACCCAGCGGCACATCACCACCTCTTGCAAAAATGTCACTCATGCTATGAATAAAGCATAAGCTTAGAAAAACATCATCACCCAACAAACAAATTGCATCTGAAATGTGTCTGGAGCTGTGCTCCCCAGCTAATTGGAGGCAGGCTCTGGTGCTGTTTCGCAGGACACTGCAGTTGAGAAATCCCTGAAACTGGTCATGCGGAGTTCAGAGAGCCGTGCAAGGGCAAGTGTTTAACTCTGGGGGCAGGAGGCACGGTGAGAAATCTCAGAAACCAGGCTGGGGAACAATGCTATCATTTGTCATGGACAACCTCAGTGACGCCAAGAAGACATCAAGAAGGACGTGAGCGAAGCTGCTCATCAAGCAATCATGTGCCAGTGGAAAGGGCGAGCCCTGGTCTGAGGGAGAGCTGGGGATGTTGTACAGTGGAAAAGAAACAGCAGAAATTAAGGCTAGATAAGAGCAAGAAAAGATGAGGGCTCCTGAGCAAACTGGAAGTTCTCAAGTCTTGCCCCAAACCACCTCTGCATCCATACTTGTCTGTGTCAAATGGGACAGGCACAAGCTTACACCTGGGACACCACAACGATTGGCACAGGGGGTATTACACCTTAATCTTCCTCTCAGGAATGGAGGAACAGCTAGATGAAACAGAGATTATTAACTGCCTGAATACCTACAGCTGGCAGATTGCCTTCTCCAAGGAGAATACCAACTCTGTCACAGGACAACCAAAGCCTCTATGCTTATGTTAACCCCCTAATTTCAAAGTGATGTTTATTTTAGAAAACTACTGCTGCAGGATAGTTAGCTATGACTCCCTGGTATATCCAACAGATTGAGAAACAAAAGAAACAACTTAAGGAGTTTTGTCACTCTCAAAAGCCTGTTCTAATTTTTAAAATTTAGTAGGTGTAAGTAGTGAACTAAAGGATACATTCACTGCGATCTGGCCTAGCCTGATATCCAAGTCTGAGGATAGAAAAGTTTCGAAACTCTGTAAACATTCCTCTTCTTCTTTCCTGCGTGTCAGACTAACCCCGACCCTGAGTGTATCTCCCAGTTCAGCCTTGTCCAACATATGGTTCCAGGCAGGATGTTGCCTGTAAAAACCTCACGCATTAATTCCACTAATTGGAGCATTCAAAATAAAAGCAGAGCTTTTCAGAGGGGGACCAAAGGCCAGTGTTACTTTTCCGACGGTAACATGCCATCAGCCTCAGCCAAGGCTGGGAACTCATGCATTAGTGAGTTGTTGAGCTGACATGTCTTCACAAAAACCATTCAGCTTGATCAGGCAAACTGTGGACCTTGACTTCTCCGCCTGAGAGCCTTGTACAGCGCTGATGGGCTGGACTTTGCCCAGTGCCACTGGTGGGAAGCTGCAGAGCATCCCTGTGAAAAGCACCTGCGACAGGAGGAACACTTCAGACTTGAGAAAAAATGTTTACTGGAGCTGGAAGTGCAAAAGGGCTGAACTGATTACCCTGTGTGAACTGACTGTAGGGACAATACCCAAACAAACGACAACCTAACACAACTGTGACAACAAAGGCAGTTCTGAAGGACATCTGACAAGGCAACGTCTTTTTAAAAAATCCTCAGGATATTAACTGCATATTTGTGTTTTGTATTAAGAACACTAACGTCATGACAACAGCTCAATTTAGCACAAACAATAAGCCAATAAATACAACACTAGTACTTTAAAATAATCAAATAACCATTTGTTCTTGCATTTATGTTGCTTCCAAGTACTGGCAGAATTCCTTCAAATAAACAACTCTTTCTTTTTCTTTTTAATTTTTAAAGATTATGTGTTGGCAGTAATTTAGGCAAATCTGGACATTTGTTTCATTCATCTGAGGTGAAAAAAAACAAAGGCGCATCTATCACACTGCATTTTCACTCTTAGAAAGCCAAAACAAGGGCCCTCCAGGGAAAAAGAAGTTTAATTATAAACTATCACTGCAAAGCAAGATAGATTCTGGGACATAAGTCTGGGAAGACATTCAATACACTAAGCCAATATAATCTGAAATGTAATTTTAAAATTTTTTTTTGTTATTTTTAATGCAGGGTCATAGTTCTTTTTTTGCTGTAAAAGGAAAAAGCAAGATAGTGATCACAAAATCTGTTGCAAAAGAATCTTCATAATATATTTGATGATTCTTCAGAAGCACTCACAAGAACAGAAAAACACAAGCAGTGTCATTAATTAGCAGTCCATTTGTTTTTCAAACTTGTACTAAATTTGTGCTGTGCCATATTGAGATAATCTGAAATATAAAATAAATGAAAGAACAACACCTTCTCTCCACTGTAGTTTTCACTTTTGGTTTCTACAGGTTTTTTTTATAGTTACTGTATTAACTGTCACAGAAGAAGTATTTTAATGAAGAACAGAATTATCCCCATTTATTTTTACTTTTCTCCATCCTCACCAAGAAAAAGTAGGAAATTTATTCCAGAATCTTCAGTTTGAAATATTTCTTAATCAAACATGATGCATCAAACAGTTGGTTCATTTCTGTCCCCAGAGAATTCCTCTATTAGGAAAATGTATTTGTTAATGAATAAAATTTAAATTTTTAAAAAGTTGAAAGGAGCTGTAAACCTCCTACAACTTAATAAGGCTATTTAATAAGGCTGCATTTTAGATTTCCATCATGTAACTGAGAGGAAAATGAGTTATGTCAATAACCCTGTCGACAAGGTCAAGCCCCATAGGAATCCCTATGAATTCCTTTTAAAATCCTGTGTAGATCTTTAAACTATGTCATGATCTTACCCACCACATCGGTGAAGTGTGGAGTTTATTTTAAACAACTGCATACTGACAGCCTAATTCTGTTTTCACAATGATGAACTGGATCTCTAGAAAGGCACATCACTGTCTCGCAACACAAGAGGTGCCTGTCAGGTAAACTGATAATTGATTCCCCTGAGCAAATGAGATGCAGGAGTAAACATGAAAGCTTTGTGCTGAATCTCATTTAGACAAGTAAATACTGAGTAAATACTGAGGATTGCATCTTCTAAAATCCACACATGACATTAAAGATGAATGATAATTTACCTTTTCTAAGAAGATACATTTCTACTTAGATCAAACATATAAATTGGTAGGAATACTATTACTCGGAGTAATACTATTGCCCATGTTCAATGCCTTTGAAGGTTTTCAATCCTCTTGAGATCGTGTAATTTCCAAATATGATAATGGGAAAATGCAGGGGGTTTGTCTAAATCACAATCATTACTTTAGAAAAGCTTAGAGTTGCAAATAGTGATTAAGTGATTATTCATTATTATTTTCCTTCCTCATTCTTTTCCCAACAATTACTTTCCTTGTATTTTACCTAAAGCCTTCACATTTTCAGTGCAAGTAGCAGAGATTTTAAAAAAAAAGACTGATAATAAAGTCTCCAGTATGGAGCTGTATCAGAGTAACGAAAAGAGTAATCAGTAAGTGATACACTGGTATGAGTCCACTGACTCCACTGAAGTGGCACTAATTAGGTAGAAAAGGATCATGATCACCATGACCTGATAATATTAACGATACTTGTGTTCATTAGGACGCAAATACTAAATTTACCAGTTTAGTTCCAGTTCTAAAGTCTTTTGACATAATAATTAGTGAGCACATTCATTCTGGTAATCTGAATGAAAGTAGAGCTTGTCTATAATAAATTCAATGTAAAAACATTTGATAATATCGCTGAGATTCAGACTCACTTCCATTCAGCTTAGGTACTTCAAATATAAAAGCTGGCAGCATGTCCTCTCAAAGCTACATGCATAACCGCAGAGAGAAACAGTAGCCAGTAGAAAATGAAATTACTGACCTCAGCTGCTTAGTGCCTTCTGTTGACTTTAGTTTATCAGATCCTGTACAGGAGGAAAAAATGTAGGTCTATGCTACCTCTTGTTCATTTACTTTACTATACCCAGACCAAAAAAAATGCTTTCAAACCAGACAAAAAACATTACTAGAACAATTACTTTCGTTTCTCCAGTTCCAGATCTACGCACAGGTACGCCCTACATAATGCTCTTTGCTGAGTACCATCTGTGGATCTGTCATAAAGCCCTCACGTGTCTGAGCATGGTCCTCTGCTGTAGGAGGTAAAGGAATGAAATCATCCAACGGTTGTGTAACAGGTTCTTGCCCTCCTGCTACTCAAAAGGCAAAGTATATTAGCAATGTTAGGGGTACATGTCCTTATTTCGGTAATAGTTAAGTGAAAGAAAATGTCACGCCGCACAAAAAAAGGATTCTGTAATAAATGAAATGAGAAGTTAAAACGCCAAGAACTGAAAAGTTGCAAATGTCTGAGCTACAGCTGGAACGTGACAGTAAACAACTTGATCCTGCCTCTCACAGTAAGTCTGTGAAGCAGAGGGAAAATAAAGGCAGTATTTTACTAAGCTTCTTCGAAAACAAGACAACATTTCTACTTCCTTGGTGTCTTTCTCATTCAGTGTCCACTCTCTGCAGGAATGACCCAGGGGTCCTGAGGAACACATGCTTTCTGATTGCATGGTTAAAAAATGCAGCCTAGGGCATGTACATTAGAGAGGGGAAAGGAATGAAAGTGCAGACAGTTATTCTTTGGGATGCTGACAATCAAAACACTTGTAAGTTTTTTCTCATTGTTTCCAGTGGAAGGGAGTATGGCTGCAAATCCCTGAAAGTTGACATATCTACATGTCTGTTAGTGCTTTATTATTATTAATCAAAATGAAAACAGTATTTTATTCTATTATCTATGCAGATTTATCCTCTATTCAAGTAGTTAAAGAGAGACCTGATTAGTCCCATATGCTATTACAGGTCATATCCATCCTTCTCTTGTCTTTGGAAGCACAGTCTTCTGATCAGTGGTTGTCAAAGAGCAGACTAGATGATAGAATTGCCATGTCAGATACCAGAAATCTCCTGAAAATGCCACAAAATATTGCTGTCTAGTAGATACAGGAAATGGGATGGGGAACTTGTCCCAGTCCTAGTCTAGAAACTAAAGGTATAAAAAAGAAAAATCTCTTTTTTTTCTCTCCCAAGCCTTTTTATTTACAATATTTGCAATTATTTTCTTTTTATAGATATCAATTTGCAAACATAACAGAAACTAACCTATACAAGAAACTGAAAACATATCACTACTGTTACTTAAGACTCCATATTAGTCAAACCATCCATCACTAGCTTCTGATGCTACTTCTGTCACTGAGGTTTGGGTAAAGAACAGAGCAGGTTTCTCCTGGAAATCCCAGGACATTTCACTTAATCTTCTGCCTTCCACTCTGGATCTCACTTACATAGTTCAGTTTTTCTCCCTGTGTGGCCATACTGGGAGCACTCACGAGCTAAACCCAAAGGAAAGAAACAGAGAACAGGAACCGCAAAAGAGCCTGCCTGGACAGATTGAATAATGCTCTCAATTTGTTAAACGTTAGAAGATGACTGACTTCCCCAGTGTTATTGTTTTATCATTCTTCTGAAATCATAACTTCATGCTTTTATTCTCTATGAACTAGTGTGTTAAACACAGTAACTTAATGGTGAAGTACTAGAAAAACATTAATGTAAACATAAAATGATAGTAATATAAATGTACTGACATATGTGTATGATTATTTTTACAAATGCCTTTTGCGAAGGCCGTATCAAATCTTTAAAATTTATCTTTAACCGTGCTCTGTTAAACACATTCAGCCTGACTCTTTATGAGTCTCTCTGTGAAGAAAGTATAGGCTTTCAAAACAGACTGAGCCTGGCCATAACACAACCACATCAGAGACATGCATGTGTCGCAGGGGAAAGCACTTCAAACATCAGGGTGCCAGTCTGTCAGCACTTATCACTCAGTGGGTTATAATATCTCTTCAGCAGATTCCCCTTCCAAACTTTTACTTCATCACACTCCTGACCTTGCTGTGTGCGGCCCATTCAGCAGAGTTCAAGTCTGCATCATGTAAGACACAGAGAGTTTATCACCGCTCCTCATCATCCTCTCAGAGCTTTGTACATCGGAAGCCAATTTACTCTGCCATTTTGGGGGTGTTCGTGGAGGAGGAAGGGATGAAGAAAAGTTTAACCGAGAAAACGCTACGCTGCAATTAAAAGGAGCAAATATCCACCCATTTACGAGCAAATGATTGCTTCTGCACCTGTTTGGTGTTCAACTTTCCATCCAAAAATGGGATGGAAACTGAGACAGCCAGGCCAGATTGCACTCCAGCTAATAAAGTGTTTCGGATCAAGAAAAACAGGCTAGGCTGCATCACTCTGGCTTGTGTTGTATAGGCTCCTTTTTTTTTTTTTTTTCCCTTTTGAAACATTCCATTTGCTGTTCAAGCCAGGACAAGAAAAGAAACATTTTTAACCTTAAGGGTCTGACATAAGCCTACAGAATTAAATAGCCAGGGCTGAAGTAAGGCAGGTTTTACAGTTCTTAAGTAGCTACCCTTTGTTCCTTCCTTAACGGTACAGTTATAGTCAGGGAAAATACTGCAAGCTGCAAGGAGACAGGCAAGAGTAGATTCAACTGCTTTTATTTGTATTGAAATCTATGCAGGTCAGGGCCACTTGGTACTAAATACTCTCCAAATAAAGAGCAAGTGTCAATACCTTCCCTGACAAGCTTACATCCGAGAAGACAAAACAAACAAAAGATGGGTGGAGGAAAAGCCTATGTAATTAAAATTGGTAGTCACCCCCAGAGCAGCTCTGCCTTGGGCTTCCACATCCCAAGCCTAGGTCTGTATCAATAAATAAAATGTGCCAGACACTATTTGCAGGTCCTGTGACGGAGCAGCCAGGCACAGCTTCTGTCCATACAGCTAAATCCTCATTCCCTTCAAAACTGAGCAATCTTGTTCATATTTCCTCCTGGGAGTGCTCCACATTCCCTCAGCTTATGACAGGGCGCTTTGGAAATGTGCTAGTTGACAAGAATCAAAAACAATCTAGTGAGCACGCTAACAAACATCACGGGCTATTGCAGGCTGATACCATCTTTTTGGCCTTGTTTAACTCGCAACTACAGATGTGATCCATCTGTCTCCCCTCAGGTCTGCCTGAGAGTCCCTGCACCCACGAGGGAAACGTGTCACCAATGCCATCAGCCAAGCAAGACATCAGAACTGGCAAAGCATCTCATAAAGTTCTGGCACGTAAAAAATACTGTCTTTCATTGTGTAATTTCTGTGGAAAACACAAGACATGGCAAAACCATGCAAAATATTCCAGTAGCTCACATACAGATGTCCAAATCAGGCTAACATGATAATCAGGAAGAAATTAAAAAAAGAGTTTCTAGGTCTTCTGGTGGTGTGGGCAGATGAGTTACAGCTAAAATCTTTGCAATTTAAAACTGATTGTAAAAAGCTCAGTGCTAGGCTAAAATATCAGCTGTTTTTTACAGTCACTGAAACTCTGTTTTCAGAAAAGCTTTGATAAACTTGAAAAAAAAAAAAAAGTAAACTGCTGATATCCACCACGGTGCACACAAGTGTCCTCCTACAAGATCCTGCTCAAGGGCATGCCTTTAGATCAGAAGCTCACTGACTTTTGCAGTTCTCCTTCTATGGGACACAGATCTCAAAAAAAGGAGGAGAGCAAATAAGCTATGCAGGCAGCTCTGTGACAGGGGGACACTACTGACCTCCAGTACTTGTCACGGCCCTTGTGCCACATGTCACCACCTGTTCCCTTCTGCTAGAGGACTCGTTCATGAAATCACTCTCAGTTGCACTCAGCATTGTCTGGTTTTACTTTAAACACCGTAAGTTCAGTACTGCTGTATGTCCTGGGAATGGATCTGCAGGACTGAGGAAAGAAGGCAGATGATGAAAGGAGACTGAAAATGGGAAATAAACTGCAAGATCCCTTGCTCTCTTCCCTGACATGCTCAGAAGAAGGGATTAATAACAGCGCACTTAAGAAACTAGCAAAATTATTGCTAGGATCCTCTCATCATATTCAGAAGTTGAGATGTCTATATTTTTTTTAATCAAATCAGTTCATGAGAAAGAAAAATTAAAATAAATAATCAGCATGGATCTTGGAAGAAAGAGCTTCAGGAAATGTTTTATGGCCTAGAACAGTCCTTCTGCCATCCAGCTGTTTGTTTTGTTTTAACTCACGAGAGTTGAGCTTCTGCAAGTTCTTTTCTTTTTCCTTTTCCAAAAGTCTTGGGGATGTTTCTCTTTTAATTTTGAGCCCACTTTTGAGATGAGAATTATTTTCCAAATGTGTGAGTATGAATGATATGGATAGAGATTGCTCAGCTGTTTACCTCTTCTCTTGCTGTTCAAGTTATTTGTCTAACTCTTCCAGAGAGCAATGAAAGAACCCTTTTTCTTTTCATGGGGTTATTTGGAAACCATGGACTCTTAGCCTCCCTACCTCCATTTATAAAGTCTTCTGCAGAATTGAAAGACTTTGCTTAGTGTAAAGCACCTCTCAAAACAGGAGCTACCAGTTTCTCTGATATAGAAACAATCAGGAGTATGGCTTGCACAGTTCTCAGCACTTACACCTCCAGGCATGCTGGACCTCCAGAAACCTACCAAAAATAAATTCTATGATGCCACAGAGAAGTCTCCCTCTTTCAATCTGAGTAGAAGAACAGCAGGAAAACAGCCACTATGTCTCCATCTAAACCATAGAAGACTACCACAGGTGCTATGGAAAGCAGATAAAAAAGAAGGCTTGTCTTTTTTTCTCTGTACATGTATGCTGTACCTGTAGACATAATTTTGGATTTAATAGGCCAAATCCAACTCTGAAGTCAAGGTAAATGCCTTCATCTCTTCAATCACATTCTCTTTGATTTACGTATTAATGTCATTTGTGTTGTGACATAAAAGCAGCTAGTAAGCTGTTATACTTCCTGCAACAAAAACCAGATGCTCAACATACATGGCAGTGTTGATCCTAAATCAAAATCTTGTGTGGTTTTCCTGTACTTAATACCCTATACTCCTGCAGCACCGTCAGTGAACAGCTGAGGAGATTGGCTTCAGCAGCCAGCAGCCACCAGCACAGAAACCCATCCTGGTGCACCAGCATAGAAGCCCATCCTGATTCAGCAACAGGTAGTGAAGATTTTACCTAGGCTCCAAGTTTGCAACAGCAACTTTTTCCAAACATGAAAAGCACAGAGATTATTTGGCTGAAACAGGCTCCTGTGTTGACAATCAAAGAGATTCACCACAACTTTCTGCCTCAAAGCACCGTGACCTAAGTGAACTAAGTATTTTGGACCAACTGCAAAAGCACCTAAAATGATTTTAAGAAATACTGCAACTCCTTCATCCTAAATTTAGTCATCAAAAGCTAGGTGTCCGGTAATCTAGTTTCCATTTACAGTCATTAGAGAAGAACAGCCACTTCAGGGACTGATTACTCCCAGCAATTTCAGACTTCTAGGATGGGATGCTGAGGTATCTTCCTCTCTGCTGATCAGACAGAGAAACTATATGACTATCTTAGTTGAGATGCTTAGAGCTTGTCCCTTGGAGACCTTAATCAGGGTTACCAAAAGGACATGGAGCTCCAAGAGTTGCAGCTGTAGGTGAAACAGAAAATACTTGTACAAAAGGATCTTTAAAATAAAAGTGGATCAAGGACTCTGAAGTGTGAACTAAAATCAGTTTTTCTTAAACAGCATCGGAGAATGAATGCTACATGTCCAATGCTTTGCTGTCACAAATTAATCCTCAGTGACTGTGGATTTGTCCACTTTCAACTTTCAAATCACCCTCAACAATCCCATCAAACTGATCCCAAGGAAAAAATATCTACAACCATGAAAAAGCAAATCACTACACCTTCACGACTCCAAGCCGAATGAGAGTATTAATAATCTCACTTCTGAGGTAAATCTTTGTTCTCTAACACACCCATTAACTTTTTTTCAGAGGAGTTTTAACTCATGCTCTTTGTACATAGCGTGTAGTATAGCGAGACTGAGTGCAGATGAACTTTACAACAATGGCTATAATACAGGTGATAATAATACCCATTTCTGTTTTGTGTTGCCCCTGCACAGTCTAAAAGCTGTCTGTATCACGTAGTTAAATTATTTCCTTAATGTGATCCTACCTGGTGCAACATAAACAATCAGTGCTGTGTCAAGAGAGAGGAAACTGCTGCAAACCCCTGGATTACTGCAGATATTCCTGAAGCTGGAATTTGGTCTGATTGCTTTGCTTCAAAATTTTTGGCTGTTTTTTGCTATTAATCTTGGAAAGCCTCCAAAATAAACCTGATAAAGTCTGATCATCACAAAAGATGCATTCTTCCACATACTTGTAGATCATCTTTGGCACACTTCCCGAATTTAGTAATTACAGATTTCCCGTAAGCTCCCTGTACATTGCCCATAGATGTAAGGCTTTATATGATGTCTTCTAACTCAGGAAACTACAACAAGCTTTTGCATGAACACTGCATTAGACAGTAGAGCAATTCAATACTTAAGCACTGTTTAGGTCTCTGTATGGTTTTCTTGATGGATGTTACACTACTGATCTATTTTATGTATTATTTATACTGGGATAGTGCCTAGAGGCCCCAGTGAGGGGCAGGACCCCATAGTGCTGCACATACTATGAAGGAGGATACAAGAGCCTCTCCTCCTCTCAGTTTATAGTCTAAGTATATAATGAATAACTTCAGATGGATAAAACAGTCAGGAGGAGCAAAATGTGAAATAGTTGTTAATAACAGTATGAGGCAGAACACTAGAGTTACTTTGCTACATCCAGGCAATGTAGTGCTCCTGACACTATTGTCTACTTGCTCTCTGTCCTGTGTATCATGTTTTACAACCTGCAGTGGCCAGGGGACAAGAACTCACGCATAGAGTTGTCCTCTCTGTGTCTGAAGCACTGGGCACTTGGAAGAACCTTTTAGTGCCCACATCAGACATTTAGGTAAGATTCACAGAATTCATAGAAGAGGTATGTACTTACGGAGGGTTATTCAGAGCCCCTGAATTAGGGCATAAAGCAGATTATGGTTTGAAGCCACTCTTTGGAAGGATTAGGACTTTAGGATGTGAAGGAAAACCAGGAAGAATTTGGTCTCAGTGCAACTCACATAATATTTGTTTTTACTCCCTTACATATTGATAATACAGAACCTATATATGTATGTGTATCTGCAGCAGAGTCTTTACAGTGTCCATGAATATAATGCCTAGTTCAAGCCCAGGCTCACTTGGGAATCAATAACAGTGCTTCTCCCATCTAATTCATTAGTTTCAGATTGAAGATGGATCTTGAAACTCATAGCGTTGTGACCCAAATACACCTCTTCAGTTAAGAAGTTCTTATTTCATCTTTTAATTTGAGTCAGGATTGTTCCACATGCAGATAAAATCCCTACTGTGTTTAGATCCTCCATGTGAACCCTAAATTCCCCTCTAAGTTCTTAGGACAGCCCATCTCTGATTTCCCAAAGCAGTAGTTGTTGGGTCTGCAAGGTCAAGAAAAAGCAATAAATGCAAACTCCTGCAAATACATTTTTCTCTTCTGAATTCATCATATTTTAGACATTCCCAAGCATAAATTCAGTCCAGTATCATATGTAGCCACAGGCTCTCTGACATCAGGTCACTGTCCCTGAAGTGACTGACTGCTCACTCATTCCCTGCCTCTTCATCAATAGATGAGCCAGAAGACAGAGAGCTGAACAGCAAAGAAGGGACTTTCTTTCCCCTCCCTGCAGAGCCAGCGAAGTGGGCAAGGGACAAACAGCTGGGAGGGTAATAAGAGTCCAGCTGCATGAAGATGAGTTCTGGAGATGGGAGCTGTCACAACAAGAGGGACTAAGCCTGAAAGCAGGCCTTTTCTTTGAAGCGTGCAAACTGAAAAGAGTAAACTAGTCCCAGATATGTTGCTATCCCACAGGGTAACAAATGCAGTTATAGAAGGGAGGACTCTATCACCGAGTCATGCCTACAGCAGGATAAACTAATTAAGATCATTCTTCTTTGAAATGCAAACTTGTGCAATTACATGGGTTAGCAGGGACTTTGACTTTAGATGGGTCATCTCTGCCTTCCTCATGAGCCTGCATTGCTGAACCTTTCCTCAGATCTCCAGCATCCCACAGCTGCTTTGCACATGGACCTCCAGCGGCTCTAACAGAAGCTCCCAGAATTTTTGTAGCGCTCCTCTGACTCACTTTCATTTTCCTACTTTTTATTTTTTCTTTAAAACAACAGTGCCCATACCTGTATTTTTGCTGCGAATCAGTAATTTTCAAGGAGGTAGCTACCACCTAGAGGTAACACAGTACTTTTGACTAGCTCTTGTATTAAAGAGAACGACACTAGAAGAGCTCAGTTTCCATCTAGTTATTAAAGCCTAGGTAACTTGTAGGCCTTACTAGATAAAACATTCATTAGTAGCACACGCACCACAGCAGTTTTGGGACGTTGCTAGTCTGCATAAGGACTTCTTCATGGAAACAGGAGAAGTGGGAGCTCTACCATGTAGTTAAGTTTGTAATAAAAGGCTTCCTGAATGTTTTATGAGAAGTAACAGGAGGAAAACATAAGTTCTTTGAGGTGGTTTCTGCAATTCTTTTAAAAGAGCATTTCAGCAAATGCACTCATTAAAGGCAGGGGCTTTTTCCCCTTAAAATCAAGCTGAGTTGATTTTATTTGATCCTTTTACTCTTGAGATAACATTCATCTTGCCTAAGTTCAGCCATCTGAAATTCAGGCATTGTCTTGGCTCCCTCCGGAGAGGGTGGAGACAGGCACTGCTGGAGGGAATTCATCAGTCTCGAACACTGCTGCCGAACAGGGTGCGTTGCCCTTGGGAGCACCTCATCTCCGTGCCGAAAAGACAAGATTAGGTGACCACCTTACACTACAGACAAGTGAAATAAATCCCATTTTAATTAGTTTTTCTACTCGATATACTTGCATGGCTCCCATTGTTACAACATCTGAACACTCACATTTTCCAAACCTGTTATTCTCACGCTGTCTATGACAAACGTCAGTTTTAACCCATTTACAGACATATATAGCTGAGGCAGGCAGAGGCCAAGATCCATACCTACAAAGACATTTATCAGGTTATTTTAGCAAGTTATAATTTTCTAAATTAAGTGGTTTTCAGTCTCAGCTGACTAGCGCTCAATGATATACACAAAGTAGTGGTAGTTGGGTGCCTTTAGGAATTTGCTAGGATCTAAGCAGAAATGACTTGCCTAAGGACTTATGTCATGGAATTAACCCTAGGTCTCCTGAGCTGATGTCCTAACCTTTGGAATGTCCTTAACATTAAGCAAATCCTCTGCTGGTTTTGGAATTAAACTTCTGAAGTATTTACAATCATGTCATCTTCTTTGTCAAACTCAAATAAGCTATGCACTCACAAATCCTTTACTTTTTCCTCATAAATCAAATCTGACTCAAAGCCTCCCTTTTCATTCTTATTGCTCTTCTCTAAGTTCTCCTTAGATGTTAATTTACCAGTCACAGTAAAATGATGCAAAAATTCCAGGCTGGTTTTTTAGGTGTTACTGTGATACAAATAAACACACTAACACCAGCATGAAGTTGTACCTTTCACTAAAATCTGTGAAAATATTATATTCACTTCAATGAGCATAGAGTTTTACTCTGGTATGTAGCATCTGAGCACTCTGTATCACAGTACACTGTACTGATATTGTCTGTTGCAGGCATAGAAAAAATTGTCTGAGACCTTAAAATTTAAGTACTTGGGGCTTGTCGTCATGAGAGTCCAGACACAGTAAGAGGTGAATTAGCAGCATACTGACTGCTCTGCAACCACATCATGTAGAAGTGTACCTTAGAAGACTTTTAATTAGAAGGTAGTTTACTTCACTTTGAAAGCAACATTAGAATGTGTCCGTTTTGACTGGTCATGCAGAGTTACTGTGAGGAAGAAAACCACGCTCTACACTGTTATTCCAGTTTAACAGCACGCTGACCTCCACATGTAGACAAACCTTATCAGACCACAGCAGGCTTCAGTATTGGGTGATACGTGTTTCTCAGAATAATCTTTGGGAGAACTGCTGAACGCTAAGCAAGTCTTCTGACTTCCCTGGGACCTGTACCTGGGTTGCAGTAAGGGTCAATTTATACAAGAAGCCCTATTCATTTCATCGCTGTTGATATTTTTCTGGAAATTATCTCAGTAAGGTGAAACAGAGAAGAAAGTTTCTGTAGACAGAGAGGTAATAATCTCACACTATTCAAACAAATGACAAGATAAAACTGTTTCTGGTACTAATCAAGTGCAGTTCTTCCCTTCTAGGATAGCAACCTTGACCTCTAACTAATCAAAACAATCCTATATCAACTCTGAATTATCATCAAAGCCTATCCAGGCCTTTTTTTTTTTCCTTTTTTTTAAAAAAACTCTAAGTACAGAGTATAGACAGCTTGTAGGAAACATACAGGTAGAGTATCATGCATCTTCCAAGAAACATGTTTAAGAATTGCAAAAGGTTTTCCAGACTTCAGATTATTAGAGGGACATCTGGTCAACTCCTGTGTTAAATAGACCACAGAAATCTTACACAGTTATCCTTATGTTGAAACCAGTAGCTTGTTTATGCACTAGTGCTTATTGCCCAAATAGGACTCAGTTTCTGGGGACATCAAGCAGATGAGATTCTGCAGCATGCTTTCCATTGAACTGCCTTGCCCATCTCCTCAAACTGAAAAAAGGTAAAACTCCTACACCACAATGATAAGTTTTGTCCAGTCACAGAGTTTCAGAACAAGGAAGCATGTTTGTTCTGTGTCAGGGTTTCCAGCCTATGTCTTGTGAACCACAACAGGAACAAGTTACTTCAAAATTTTACACAAACCAGAGAATCCCACACACCACCAAAGCACTGTAGGGAATGAAGAATAAGTATTCAGGCAGCAAACACTGCCAAAAACTCAAATGCCTATTTTGGGACATTCTCCTAGCCTAACAGAAAAGCAGGAGGTGGAAATGACAGCTACAGAAGAAAAGACACCCATGGGACTGAGGTCACATCTTCAACTTGAGCATGTCCAAAAAGAGCCCTGAGCAATTTCTGTTGTCTCCACAGTATAGCTGGGGTTTCTTTCTGAGTGGTGGCACACAAAAGCTAAGCCTGGGAAGCTTCCATAACACAATGTATTTGTAGCTCAGACCAGAGCTCATCAGTAGAATCTAATAAAACCAGTTGGAAAAAAGCTACTAGTCTTCTAGGATTAAAAACTGGAGACACTGATTGAGGACCCTGGATCAATCTGAACTTAACGCTCACAGAGTCTTGGCAGCCCTACACAACAAACTGTTTCCACAGTGTCAATCATTAACTTCTCCATCCTCCACCACGTTTTCAACTCTTCTAACTGCTTGTGCTCACACCTCTTCTCCCATGTGGGTCAAAGAAGAATTTAAAAACAGTCATGCCTTCCAAGCATCCGAATGCTATTTCGTTGAGAAAAGAGTGAGAACACAAACAGTACAGTGTCTATGGCAAGGTGTTGTGAGATTCCCTCAGAGCCATCACAGCAGACTATTGTAATCTCTGCTGATGCTTACACCAAAGACAACAATGCTACTTATATTCAAGGCCACTGTCCCCCAGTTATTCTGGCCTTACATATAATTTTACTTACAACAATAAGTGTAGCACTTTATAGATAGTTTAATAGTTTATCTCAGTGGTGTCAGATCCCACTTTCCATTGCGTCATGAGAATTCCTGGATGGAAAATGAAACACAACGAATCTGAATACATTCCAAAATGCTCTTCTCACATCACTTTAGTAGCATTTACCTTGTTTGCAGGGAAAGGAAGGAAGGAAGGAAGGAAAGGACAGAAAGGATGGAAAGTACTTTTTCTTGTAATGCCATTAGTTAAAGCATATTTTATTAGCCTTAAAACAAAGTGATAACTTAGAATAAAAATAGAAATAAAACCTGTCTTTACTGAGAAAATGACCATCCATATTTCAGCACTGTCCAGCTGCAGAACAGCTGTGCCCGCGGTATCGGTGACATAAATGTTATCAAAAAAAAAAGGCGTTTTCATCATTGTCATGAAAACCTGACACAAGACCTGAAATCTGTCCAAATTCTCTCCCTCTAACAGCTTTACATCACATATGCAAGACTGCTACTGAGTAGAGTACCTCGAGGGAGTGAGGTTTTCCTCATCATGTCAGGACCATTTCTGAGAATTGACAGGATACAGGATAACTATGCCTGAAGTTTTTACAGCAGCACAAGAGAGAGTTAAACTGTAGGAGGGAGATGAAATTTCAGAGAGAAGAAACTGGAGGCAGAAGCAGCCTGTCCCATGCATCAAAACCACCTGGAGAGCTGCTGAAGCAAAGAGGTGAGGATGGGCAATTCCAGCTGGGACAGACCAAGCCCAGCAGTCAGCACGGACCCAACACAATGGTAAAAAACGGGGATAAAATTTGCAGAATCTGACTTTTGGTATTAAGGTAAATATGACAATTTCATTCTGTGCTTTTTATTTCTTTTTTTTCCCCTCTTGCTTTGAAAACAGATGTTTGGGATTAAGAGAGAAAAACTCCCGGCATTGTTTGCTGCACCTACCTCTTGCTTCTTTGGCAGGCTGTGAAAAGGTAGAGAAATTGGCATTGGATCTTTCAGCAGTGTTTTGTGCCTAAGTATTTATTCTTCTTCCTTATATGTCAATGCACAAAGGCAACATAGAGAAAAAAAATAGAGGAAAAAATAGAGAAAAAAATCCACAACCCTTCTATCAGTAGAAGAGTCAAAGCACAATAATTCATCTATTACCAAGTAGCCAGGATTTGATTTTAAGCATCGTCGAGGAGACCAATGTCTGTGTTATGAGTTTCATAACAGTGCTCATGTTGCCATTTAGGAAAGCAATGAGTTGGAGCAAAGTCACAGGAAGTAAAGGACAGAGGAGCTTCAGCTTGTGAGAACAGCATAGTAACTGATATGCACTTAGATATGTAAATCTCTCACAAAAAACCAAACCACACATACAAAAAGATAGATTTTTCAGAAGGATACTGTAAGAAAACCAGTCTCACATATAGTTTATTTTGTGAGTTTAATCAATCTTCAACCTAAGCAGTCTATAATGATTTTATCTAAAGGTGGAAAACCTTCACACGTGAAAACTCCCTTATTTTCACTGAAAGTTACCCGAGTTTTAGGGATGTTATATTGGGAAATATATTTCTTTGCTATAGATTCAGTTTTTTACTTTGTTCAGGCTGAAGCAGCTTTATGAGATAATATATATGTCTGTTTTTTATAGATGCCACTAGAGGACTATTAACACTGACTTCTAATTTCAGAACAAATCTGTACACTGCACACAGTATTACCCAGGACACTACTTTTAAAAAGATAGACGGCGTAAAGCAGCAGAGATAAATGCACCTTTTCTTCTAGAAAGAGTACTTAAAAGACCATTAAGCCTGAGTAACGTCAGTAACTCTCTTAGATGCACAAATTCTCTCACTTCTTCCTCAATTAGGTGAGACTGACATTCCAAAAATTACGTCTAGTCAGCTTTTCCTTAAAGCCTTTAAAACTTTGAGTTCAGTTTACAAAATAATAAATTGAATCTTAAAATAAATAACTTGGAATTCATCACGCTTGAGAAAACTTCAGTTCTGACAACATTATGTATTGTAGAAGACATCAGATCGACAGACCACAGTGATTCAGGCAGTAGTTATGCAAAGCATCCTTGTGTACTAAAGTTGTTTTAGCCAAAAGATTAGATTAATAACACAGATTTATGATCTTAAGTGCCTCTTCAGTCAGCCAGGTTCAGCATTAGAGGCCGGTATGAAACCTGTCTTCTGCTCTTACCAAGTTTTGCGTGTAGCCAAACCTCCCAACAACACGTCCACCATGGCACCTGAGTGCACATACAAAAAAGTCATCATTATTCCAAACTGGTCAGTGTCTGTGGTGTTCAAAACCAGGCCCATCTTATTTTCAAAGCCAGGGTCTTCCGAATGTGCCTATTTCTCCCACAGATGGAAACCAAAAGATCTACTTCTCTTGACACCTTTTATCCAGTAGCCCCAAGGTTAGCGCAGGAGCAGGTGGGATTAGACTCATAATGATTAATTCAATAGTGTACCTCAGGAAGTATCTTTACTGATACCAAAATATTAATTCGAGCAGTTCCAGTGAAAGAAGTCTTATCCCTGAGAGATGATGCTCTAATCACACCAATTGACGGTCCATTTGATAACAGAGCACTCACAGCAGAGTGGAATTGTGGTGGCTGACAAAGCCATGCTCCCAAACACCAGCAACTCCACTGCTCAGACACACGCTTGCAGGTCATCTCAAGCAAGAGCAGGCACTTAGAATCATAGAATCATAGAATTGTCAGGGTTGGAAGACACCTTAAAGATCATCTAGTTCCCACCCCCCACCATGGGCAGGGACATCCCCCGCTAGATCAGGCTGCCCAGAGCCCCATCCAGCCTGGCCTTAAAAACTTCCAGGGATGGGCCTTCCACCTCCTCTCTGGGCAACCTGTGCCAGTGTCTCACCAAACCTGTTCCAGTGTCTCACCACTTGAACCACCAAAATATATGCTTTAGGGTTTGGGGTTTTTTTAATTTGTTTTAATTTTTATTTTATTTTATAAAGGAAAAGACTGACCTTACATAGATACCTATCTGCTGGGAGAGGTCACAGCTGAGGTTCCAAAATGAATTTAGGTGCTGCAGCTTAGGGCATAAACTGCAGAGTACCCCTCCTAACTTTCTGCAAGCTGGCTTATAAAGCCTTTCCTCATGACTTGTGACTTTTCAGGATCTCACCGAAGTCACTCAGTCACTGCACAAGAAGCAATACCAATTGCTTAGTACTTCAGTCTCGAGCTTCTCTTTACAACTCTTGTCCCCAAATGTTTTCAGTGCATACCACTAACTTAAAACTCTGCTTTCCTCTTTCGGCCCTAAGCTGTTCATTTCTTCTAAAGATATAGGACTGCCCTTAGCTATTATAAATCACTGCACTAATTTCAGAGACGTGTCTGTAATTTACACCAACTGAAGACACACTTTGTTACATCTTGTTTTACTGGAACATAACAACTGTGGTGTACTACCATCATTCCCACAGACAATGTCCACTTCCTTGGTGCAGCAGTTTTATCCACAAGCTATAGCAGATGTTTGTCCCTCAGCTCCAGATTACATCACATTAATGGGATGTGTACAGTGACTTGTGCTAAATTAAAACCCACCCATCTGTGGATGGTTTTCCTGTCATTAACATGACCATTACAAAACCCCTCACCCAGGATTACTTTTGGAGGATCTCCTTCAGGAAGTATACTTTATTAACTTGAAACTCCGAAACAAAGACATGCAGATTTAAAGATCCATTGACAAAAAATCTTACAAAAAAATGGTAATACATTCCAGTTTTAGTAAGGGGATAGAGGTAATGAAGATATCTACTTTTATTAACTCATTGCTTATGCTTGGATTTCTGTTCCTTTCAGTTGACCTGCTTCTACAAATTAATGACTTACAATATTCTACTCTTAGAAAGCAAACTGGATTACACTAACTGTCTTTATCATTCATCTGTTGAGGTACATGATGATCAGTTAAAAATTAGGATGCCTGCTCCCCAGATGAAAAAATATAATTATGTTTCTTGGTAAATTTGTGTTTCTGCATAGTTTTTCTAGGAGATTTTTATTTGTTTCTTTTGAAAACAGTTCTGCTTCAGTTGGAACACAAAAGCTTATTCTCCAACTCAAAGTATTACATGGCTCAATGGATCCAAGAACTCCCGATTTGTTCATGTTGAGGCTTTGTGCCTCTAGAAAATCCTCTAACTTCCTTATAATATGCCTCCTCAGAATAAAGTGATTTCTTTGAAACTGCACTGTTCATAAATTAATCTGCTAAACTAAGGAGGACACAGGAACCAAAAGTCAAGTTAATTCAGTGTAATTAATTTATTGAGGCTTTAGGCCAAATTTGCTATTTATCTTTGACCGTGGGAGATCTCATAATACTACTACAAACTCAACTTTGCCCTGATGCTACTATCATTCAACAACAGAAAAACAGGCTGAGCCCTCTGTTTATTCTACAAAATATAATTTGTTTTGTTTCTTGTCTTCTTGAGGAACTCACATCTCTTAGTCTTCTGTGTTTGCTGACTCCTGCCCTACACTACAGCTGAAAGTGGGTTTTGGTTTTTTTGTTTAATTGCTATATCTCTAGTGCTAAACACAAGAGGACCTTCGCTTCTGACTGGGACCTCCCAATGCTACCGCAATATAGCTAATAAAAACTTCTCTGAATGAGAAAAGCTCCACTGCTTTTAGCTACTGAGTGTACAAACCAAAGGGATAAATCATGATTATCCATGTCTTACGCATGTTTCCCACTAAAACTAAGATTTTAAGAAATACAGAAGATAGACAAAAATTTGTTCCTGTGTGTCCTCAGATTTGTATTAAGTAACAACTGATCTTAAGAGATGTAGCATGTGATCAGCCTGTTAGTAGGACACACTGTAGTGGCTTTAGAGATTTAGTTATGTCCTTAATAGAGGTTTTCAGGGACCTGCCTAAAAAAATAAAATAAATCATGAAATTAAGTAAATGTTTAGTATTTTACATGCACGTGGAACATGTCTTTCAGAAGTCGGAGAAGGAATATAGGGATGTTATATCTTGCAAAGGTACAGACTATGAAGAAAAGCAGGAAAATAGTGTGAAGAACCTTATAGTCAAGGCCAGTTCTTTCTTGCAGCAGTCCGTTACTACTTGTCATTGCCCTCCATTTTATTTCCCTCTCTCAACTTTTAGCTATTTAGCTCTTTTGATACCAAAGGATGTTATGAACATTTTTCCTTTATTACACTGTTCTAAAGCCTTTTAGTATAATTCTTCATAAAATGTCACATATATGCATTATGAAATTACAAAGAATAAGTTCCATATGAAAAATTCACTGTATTTCTTCTTACTATTTTTCAGCAGAGATTCAGACATTAAGCATGAGAGCAACAGACATTGTTTTAATTCTTCATTGTGAAAGGAAAAAAAAATCAACTCTTTGCTTTTGGTTGAGAAAGAATTTTTTACATACTGCCTCTTTGCAGTTTTTCTCTTGCAAAACCAAAAAAGGATTTTAGACGGACAAAAAGTAACCACAATTATATGGAGTGTGTCATTGATAAATTCCAGGGGAATATAACAAGCTAGGTAGGAACATACCATTAGATCTAGCTGTTCAAGACGTTAAAATTCTAGCCAAGATTATGCTGTAATATTTGGCCACATCATCCCTCAGGATTGCACTTAACTTTTAAAAGAATTGATCTGACTCTAGATTTAGACTTTGGGGAAGTAGCTCTTTCAAGAGAGCATTTTACACAGCCGTCTGTCTCTAAACATGTGTTTAAGTCCCTTGAAGTCACTAAGTACAGATACACTGAGAACAGGCACAAGTCTTTCATTTCATGACAACCTCAGTTTTTGTATAATTTTCAGCTAATCCCAGGCTTTCTGTTTCCAGCACATTTAGTCCTGAGTTATGCTGATGCAAGATGAGATCAGAGTCAGGGCTGCAGTGTCTCCAGGATTTTTGGAAGCAGACATTCCAGGAAAATTGCTATCATGTCTCCTACCCATCCCCTTGGAAAAAAAAAAAGTAAGAAAAACAGCAACAGAAACTCAGCATATCACTGGAGTATGCTCAGATGTTAAAGAACTTTTTAGCTGCTTCTGCATGACACCTGCTTCCTGCAAGTCACCTGATTCACTGACCAACTAGATTGGAAATGGTGCAATTATGGATATTTGTTTTGCTTTTAAACTGACCACACTGACAGAAAAAGCTCACACAACTCTTCTTTCTGTTTATGATAACACAGGAAGTAAAATATGCAAAGGCGTATGAAAAGTATCCCTGTCACTGAAAGCTGAGCAATATGTACAGTGTAAAATTCATGCACTGATGAAGGTCTTCATGGGTTACAAGACTCCATGTACATTCAGGCTCTAGAACGTGAATTTATCTTTAGCCATACATATTCTGAACCCTTTAGGATTCACTCTGCAAATTAAGGTTGCAATGTACTGTGCTTAGTCTGAGCTGCTTAGTGAAGCTGATTATTAGGTAAACTGTTAGGTACTAGTAAAGCTCTGAACCTTAAACACATTTTCCAGTATAGTTGCAGGGAAGTGCACTGATTTAGTTAACAACAGTATAATGTGTCCAGGCTTACACACCACACCCATCGCTCTGATAGTCAAATTGAGTCAATGATTCAACCCAGATGGGAATCCAGGTTCTTCTTGGCTTACTGTTATCTGTTCTGCCCATTAGGCTATGTGACTTCCATAAATTATTTTGGAGTTCCCGTTAAAAGAAAATAAATCCACATGATGCTAAATGCTGCCTCCCAGCTGTAAAGCAAACTGGAATTTTGGAGCGCAGCACTGCTCCCTGACTCATCCTGGATCCCCTCCATGTGACGTTGGATCCATCTAAGCTAGGGAAAGTGGAATAGAAGGGCTGCCTTTTTTTTTTTTTCCCTGTTCTTTAATCAACCAATGCCAGATAACACGTGGATGTTCATGCAACATGTCTCTAGGATGTGAAAAATAATAACAGATTGGAGCCTTTCTGAATACACAAGGAGAGAAAGAGGAAGATAAAAGGAATAAAGATTTATACAGGGATAATTTAAGCACTGACTCATTGCCATTGCTAAGTTTATAAAACACATAAAACTCAGACAGAAATGTTGGAGCTGGGGTGGGGGGAGGCTGTGTTAAGAAGTACGACAGAGGTGCAGCAGTATAAATAAAAAAAGAAACAGCACACCCATGGAACAAAAATTTGTTTCACACATAGTTTAAATACAGCCACCATGCTTCATGTCTCAAAGGCATGGCTTTACTATGGGCTTCTCTGTTGCTTGTTTGTAGCTGGAGAAAATCCAGAAAGCAAAGAAAACAAACACATCATGCATTTGGCAAGTCTGTTTGATTTAATGACACTTATCGTGCACCTTTAAGCATTTTCCACGGGTTAAAAAACAAAGGGCCAAATATAGCCCCGGCTATCCCGCAGGCTGCCTTGCCAGGAGAGCGCGGTGGGGAAGCCTGCTTAACCAGTGTCGGAGGATTCCCTCATGTAGGAAACCTCAAAGAGTGTAGAGGTGGCTCAGTGGCCAATTCCAGGGGTTTTAGTTAAAGAAATGCCGGCCTGTGCTGGGAATTCAGCTGATTCCCAGCTGATGAATCAGCCTCTCCGGAGCCACAGGTAACCAGTATGTCTACACTGCAATGGTGCACAGAGGAGAGACACCTGAGATTGCAACTTCTGTATTTTTAACAGCAAGAAAGAATGAAAGTAAAAGCAACACAGAGATTCAGAAAGAATCCAGAAATGAATCATTCTTGTGACCACCCTAAGCTGACAGCATGCACACAGAGGGACTCAGAATGATTATGACCTTCTACAAATCATACTGTAAAGATTCTGACTGTAAGGGTCCACATTTGCATCTCCACTTGCTGAGTATACCCTCCTGCTAGGACCAAAATAGAGAAAGGTTTGGTTTGGAGTGTTTCATTTTTCAGCCTCACTTTTTAATACCTTGTTGTTTATAGTGTGGATTTGCTTAATTATCATTATTTAATCTCTCAGTAATAATGATGCAGTATCCTCAAACACTTTAAAGGGCTCTTTCCCAGTGAACAACATCTATTTCCATTTAATATTCTATCGTAATTAATTTTTTTTCTTTTTTCCTAAGGCCTTGTTTCATTTAATACACTTGCAAATCCCAGTTGAATTTCAAGGGTGCATTACAATTTGCATAACGAACCTAGTGGTGTCTATAATAAAAACATCACCTCTCAGGAAAAATATATATGACTAAAACCATTGAGAAGTAGAGTGAGATCAGATCTATTACAGTATTTTGGAAGGTCGGTCAGTTGATGGCACAACCTGCAGTTTTAGACAAGCAGACGGAGGCTGGTACTTGGGAGTGGGATTTAAAAGAGGTATTAACCTTCCAAGGACCTGACAGCAGCTACCCACTAAGTCAAAGCTCAGAGCAGAATCACAACTTGAAATTATATCTTTCTGAGATTTAGTCACCTTACTCAGCACTACTGGAAGGCACTTGTTTCTTCCTGGGATTATTGTCTTGAAAGCGTCTTAGACCAGCTCTTGTAGCTGCAGCCATTCTTATATTCTGAGACGCAGCAGAGGATACTGGTGAAGCTGCTATTTCCATTTCTGGTTAAAACCCTTTACGGGAAGAACCCACATACTGATTGTGGGAGACATTGGCTCAAAATGTTTCTGCCTAGTTTGGAGCACATCTCTCTGTGCTTCAGCACTGCATCTAATGGGGAGTCTGCTCTTGTTGTCCATACCCTGAGAATCCCTATTGGATTGATCCAGTTGTAAGAAGAGGGAAAGTAAATTTAGTTCCTGGATCTCAGGCTAGCCTGGAAGTCTAAGCCAAAATAAAGTTCAAATAAAAGTGAAGTCAAGCTGCTTAGCCTGATCAAGGCTGAAATGCTTCTACTTGTGAAACACCTCAGAGCAGGACTTATCTCAGAAACTGAGAAAAAGAGATGTGGCACCTGCAGAACTTGAGTACCTCTGAGAGCAAATGGAGATCAATATACCTAAATTCTTCTTTAGAAAGCTATTTAGGCACCCGGCTTTCTACAGATTTAGATAAGACCTTGACCCCTACATACCTTATAGATGACAATAAGTAGTGCTTTTCTGGATCAGGCACATAATAAGCAAAAAAAAAACTAACAGAAAGGCAAAGACGAAAATTGCATCAACTATACTGATACAGGTTTGCAAAACATTATTAAACTGCTGTTCCATACAGTAATTCACCTCCTAATGGATAACAGTGAAATCAAATCTCTTTACCTCTTCCCTGGAACTGCAAGCAAGTAGTAAAAAAGAAAGTAACATGCTAAAATTCTTGCAAAAGTTCTTGCCTGCATCTTTATGGCCTCTCTCAGAGCCACAGATGCACCGTTCAGCTGCTGCTTTCTCAGCAAATCGCTCTCTGCTTATGGGCAGACTTCTGCCCCATTGATCTCTATTGTTCTTGGACAAATTTTCCCAATTCAGATCTAAGTGAAGCTTTTTTAAATGAAACATAGGTGGCTGCTTTGTGCTTCTTCAGTACACAGCCACCAATTACCTAACTGGCTCAGGAATGTTTCCTTTCTAGAAGCAACAACTTTCATTTTGTGATATTCACTGCGAAACAAGGAATTTCACCACCCTCTGTGTTATTGAACAAAGCAAAGTAGAGACTGTCAGTGTGAGAAGATGAATAATCTCATTTCAGTGAGCACCCCAGGCCAACCAGGTGCTCTGCAGCTCCTAGCGATGGACACGTTGAGCAGAGTCACACTCACGGCAATGCTGGAGGATGATGTGAAAAGGAAGGAATTTCACCACCACTCCAGCACGCAACAGCTTTGCTGATGAACAGGGGCTGGTTATGCCCCTGCTGCCCTTTCCATCGCCCTGAGACACCTATGCACAGCAGAAGCAGGCGCAGGAGAGCCAGGGCTGAGACCGAAACACCTTCTCCCTCCTCCCTTTAACCCTTGCTCCCCAAAACTGCCGCTTCGTCGCCCCTGACACCTCAA